>NC_084666.1:43253307-43553307 GCF_028389875.1 Rhea pennata | reverse complement strand
GGAAACATAAGGACTGGCTAAGAAGAAACGTAGGCGAGACCAAGAAGATCTGCTGTAGCAAAGGACATTGTCTTTTCACATTCTCAATCCCCACTATAAATTGGTTTCATTTTAATTTCATGATAGTTACAGAGAAACTGAATCTCTTTGCATACATAAGCATGTTGGCAAACTATTATTTTAATCAGTCTTTATTGTTACAGAACTCAAATTTTCCTAAGTGCTTTATAATCACTGAAGGCAACCCAGGACTTGGCTTGAAAAGCCAATCCTCCAAAAAACCTTTCCAATGTTTTCAGTTTTCTTCAAGATAAAACACAAGAGAACCCTTGGAGCAAAACCTCGACAAGCAGTGGGAATACCACACATGTGAAAACTTTGACATTAGAATCTTATTGTATACTTGCTTAATTGCTAATAGTTAATGGTACAGTACCCTGAACAAGTCATCCATACTCTGCAAGGCCAATACAGCAGGAGGATAATCAGTGAGCTCCACTATAGTTAGAGAATTTATTTGTTTACATCAGGGGAGGAATATCCAAAAAAACTAGTTCTTCATATTTGTAAATACAGTGGAAAATGCCAAAGATTGCTATATAACTAAGCAAACCAAACATCAAATTTTAAATCTTGCAACTATTTTAAAATATATCTTTAAGAATCACCCACACATACTGTTTTCAGCATGAATTCATAGCAAAGCCTGAACCACTTACAGCACAACGAATCTTCCAAAGGAAATAACTGAAAAACTTCCTATTGCTGAACTACTTGAATTCCTAAATAGTAACATTAAATTGAAATCAGCCTACTTCCTACTTAGAGCCAAGAGATAAAAGCTCATGCCGACACTTTGATTTTGGTATTTTTCCATGGTGACACACACTTCTGTAGTATACAGTATGAAAACATCAACATATACTTCAAAATAACCTGTCTTTGAAGACAAAAGGTACTTTTCATGGTTTCTCTATTAGTAACACCCAATACTGTCTGTATTGGGTGTATTGTCCTTCAGTTTGTTACTAAACAATTATGAACCTCCATTCCCCAGTCCAAAACTTAGAAGCCCTTCATGAGCATGTAAAGAAGAAAATGCTTTGTCTCACTAAGCAACAAGAATCTCAAATTTAATGAAACTGTTTAAGATGACAATTTTGACAAATAAGAATGATTTATACAAGAGATTTATATTCCAACATCAGATCGTCTAATTGGCTGGAAGTTTACCAAGTCAGTTAAATCAAACCCACCAAATCCTGCAAGGGGGAAGATAATTAATGTAACTATAGTCTATGAACAGAAAAAAAAGTATAAGGTACAAGAGACAAACATTTCATTGTAATACAGAAAAATACAAAAAAAATGTGATTTGTTTCAGTACCTTGCTCTCTCCACAATATGTTTGCAACTGCAGCATGTAGGAGAAAGAACAGAAAACACAAATGAACAAGAAAAAAACATGAAATGATGTATCAATCCTGAAATAATTTACATGTTTTTACTTCTCTATGTAAATTGATGGAAACTGTGAATTAATAATAATATAATACAATAAGGTTCTGTCCGCTAAAAGGGTAAAGTCAAGATCAAGCATCATAGTTATTGGGGTTAAGGTAAATCACATCATCCTCTCCTCCCCCAAACTACTTCCTTTAGCCTTTATCAATAGTGTGTTTCATAATCCGTGAAAAAAATTCATGGCATTTGCATACACAGAAATTATGCAGATAAATTAGAGCTGATGCGATTTTTATCAGTGCCTTTAAAAGCACAATTAGATTTATTGCAGAACACAGTTATGAGAGAAAGAGGTAAAAATAAAATGTATAAATGATACTTAAAGTCACTCTTCTTTATTGCTCTAACACAGTTATTCTACTTTGAAGTTGATTTGATGTTTAACATTAGCCTTGGAAGGCCCAGATGTGAACTGTTAGATAGTATGGCAACTAACTATGTCTTTAAGGAATACTTTACTTACAGTGTTTGGGTTTTGGACATTTGAGACCCATGAAAATTAATTATACTCGTTTACTACCCTGCTGCTTTTTTCTCCTTGAGGAAAATAAAAAGGATGCAAATATAATTGTGCACATTTAAAATATTTAGAGCTCCACATTCCATGGAATAAATTGTTTTAAATATGGCCACTAAAAAATAAAGTATTTAGTAAAATAACAATCAAAAGAAATAGAGAAAATTTTAAAGAGAAAAGACTACAACACATAGAACACACACGCACATCTGTCACAAACTGACATAATGAAATTGTGATGTTTATTAGAAGATCATGCTGCAAGAGCTTAATATATTGATGTGCTTTAAAAAGTTGGGAGAAAGTAATGGGAAACACATTATTAAAAACAACGACCTTGGTACTCAGGAAGTCCCTAACCCACTGACTGCTCAGGGCTGAGAGGACAAGCAAGAACAACCATCACTCCAGAAAATTGTATCGGGTATTATGCTTTTCCCAAACATCTTTTACTGGCCACTGCTGGCGACAGGACTGTACCCTAGATGGGATTTTGCCTCATGCAGTGAAATATTTCTCTTTTTCTCACATTCTAAAAGAAGAGACAGAGCATCAGATATGTAGATAGGTCTTTGCAGAAGGTGTAAGTTTACTTTCTGACACAACGATGATGATTCAGAGGCCTGTAACAATAGAGCTTTGGGGGGGTTGGTTTTCGTCTGTCTCTCTCTTCTACTTTTTTTTTTTTTTTTTTTTAATTCTCTCTTGTTTGTACTTCATGAACTCTCTCAACAGAGCAACCTAAATATGATCTTAGACGCAGTATGTAAACTGTGTCACTTGGTTATCCCTTGATAAAATGAAGGTGATAATGACTTTTTATACTCAAGGCTTTGAAATGTACATACGAAATATCCCCATGTAAGTGGAAAGTAGCAGTAATACTGTTGCACTGAAGCAATGCTGAATGCTAGAATAATTTTTTTTTTTTTGCTGACAACAGAAATCATTGTTTTGCTATTTGTAAAACAGCTAAATTCTCTTGCTTATTATGTGTGCACTGTTTTCAAGTACTATTCTTTCCTTTCCTTTAATATGCAAATCATTAATATATCAAAAACTGTCAATATCCAGTATTAATGAAGTGTGCCATCTTGTTGCTCACCCAAGCTGAATATTACCTTTTTAAAACAGGATGCATAGTTTTTGCTGAAGTGGCGCTAAACTCAAAACAGAGTCAAAATATTTTAAATTTATTTCTCAATCATTTGTTTTTATATTTGCTTTTTCTGATTTTCAGGTTCTTATTTACAGAACAGACTGGCTTCCAACAAAGTCCTCGCTGCATTGGCTAAGTGTGTCCCCTCTGGATGTCCAGCCGCTTTGAGTGAAACCTTTTGGTGACTACACTGCCGACAAATGCTAGCATAGGTCTCATTTAGATCCAGTGCTGACAGCACAGAATGGCTTTGTTTTGTAGCATATTTCACTGGCAAATATGAACAGAGTATGACGTGAACATACATCTTAAAGTAATGCTTCGCTGCTCAAGTTTTAACAAGTTGATTGTTCCCCTCAACTAGATATTTCACTGTAAGCTCTAAATATCTAGGGATGGAATATTAGTTTGATGTCTTATAGACAGCTTTTATTTTTGAAATAAAGATCTATTGGTAGATCATCAGTACAGCAATTAGAGAAAGAATGGACTAAGGATATAAATACAGATTTCAAAGAGTAAGTGTATCCATGCAGCTGTAGAGCTACAGAAACCACTTTCCTTCACTATAGGAAACAGGATGAAAGTAACTGAAGTCTATTCAAAGATTTTCCATGTCCAAGGGGAGACGTGTCCATGTCCATGTCCCTCCTGCCAACTGCACATGGCACCTGCTTTGCAAACACCATGCAGTCAAGTCTTTGTGAGTACAAAAACTGCCGATTTTAAAGAGGGAACAGCTAAGGTACATATGTTCATTCCCATTTGCCCAAGTATTAACTCTTTCCTTTGTACTTTGACAGGCAAAAAGAGCACAGAAGCAGAAAGAAGAGTTGAAGAAGTGTAGCTGCTCCCTGAAGTAAATCAAATTTTGTTTTCCTAGGATCCTAGAGGTTTTTTTATGGTACATCAGGTCCCCTAAGTTTAGCCATAAACTTCTATTTTTCTATTTTTTTTAAGGCTTTTTCTAGAGTTGTCAGGTCAAGAAACTTCAGTTATTATTTAATCAGTCCTATAACTTATATTCAAAAAAACTCCAGTCTTGAGACAAGGACTGGGTACAACATCTGCAGGTAGAAAGTATGGCAGGAACAAACTGCTTAGCTTCCTTTTTTGGTAAACAAGAACTAATGTATTTAACTACAACCTATACCCAAATTCTTACAGTCAATTCTGATAAGATTTAAGATTGAAAAATACATAATTATTGATATATCTCATTAAAAGTTTCTCATGTTTTAAGTCATTAAGAACTACTACCTTCTCTTGGGACCAATTTCCATGATTTATAAGAAGAAATGTATTAAAACAACATATCACTACTAAAGAATATCAGTGGAGAATCCACATGTTTTCTTCAAAGCTTTTTTAGCACACTTAAAACTCCATAAAAATCACTTTTCATGGTCCTTACATAGCTACTCTATCCTTTTGTGCTCAGTCTCTCCCTCTGACTACGAGTACTTAACCAAATGTCTGAAAATCTACTCTTCATCTATTTTATTCTTTTTGTGTGTTGGCTCAAGGGTAGCAGATTGCACATTTGTCAGTAAACTCTGTCCTTAGCACTTCATGAAAATCTTCAGCAATTTGCAACAGCAGTATGGACTCTCATCCCCTTTGGGTGGATATGACAACTCCAAAAATACATGATATTTCTGTTACTAAATGAGGGAGAGGGTGTTACAGAATCACTTTCCAAATAAAGCCTGTATCCGACTCCATTGTACTGCTAACAAATGCCACCATTACATTCACTTTCTTTTTTTGTATCAACAGCCAAGCTTCCATGACAGCTACAGAGGTCACTCTTTCTCCTTTTTTTTCAAAGATTGAAAGCATATAATATAATCTTATATTAGTTTGTAATATAATCTAATATAATAAAAAAATCGCATAATAAGGTGTTTTTTGAAGATTAACACTGAGGGGGTTTAGAGATTAAACATAGCTGGTTTGCTTCCTTTTGGCAAAATAATACAAGTACCATATTTCACTTAATTTCACAAATAGTCTTTCCTCATTTCTTATGATTCAGCAGTAACTATCTGAGAAAATGCTGAATGATCTTCAAAATCTATTAACTATTTTTTAATTATTTTTTAAGATGGCTGTTCTTTATTACCAATTTTATGTATCTGTGGTTAAATAATCTGAAGTTATTCATTCTTCTCTCTTGGCATTACATATCTTGAAAGCTAAATAAGATATTTTCATAAAATGCTATTTTGATGCAGTGGCTCTCATAAGCAAAATAGATATCAACTGAAACCTTAACAGCTAATAATATTCCTAGGTAGTTGCACTAAAAGTACAGTTCACTTCAAAATGGCTTTAGGAATGTGAAAAAAGAGCAAAAAGACATCATTTCTGCTTTATATGTTGGTGTGATAAAATATTTTTGGCAGTATCTTTTACAATAACAAAAAAAAGGTATCTTCTGAAATCCAAACACTGATTGTTCATATATTGACAGCAACATGTACTGTTACCTCTAGATTTTGTCTCATCAAAATACCAGCTTTGCTATTAAAATTCTGTAAATATTTTACTTGAATTTCTATTAGAATATATCAGCTAATGAACAGAAGTCAACAATTTCATTTCTGCCTCATTGTACTAGACTGCACGAGCAGAGAGGAAATCACTGTTGCTTTCCTATCCAGTCAGGGAAGGAGGCAACAGGTAGGTATAATAGAAAATAGGATGAAATAAGGAAAATGCAGTAGGATCATATGGCCAAAAAAAAAAAGTTTGGAATTAAAATTTCCACGTTCTTTTTTATTTTTTCCAGAATCGCCCCCCCCCATCTGCTCTGCTCCCCTAATATCAGCATGATTTCTCTCACTTGTGGGTTAATTCCTATTCTTCATTTACCTGTGTATATACATTCCTTCTGAGAGCCTTCTCACCATTCCCCCAAGTTTCTTCTTCAGTACTAACGTGTTATTTCGCACACTTGCATATTTGCAAGAAAGAGAAAGAAGAAATCTTTCTATAATCCCTTCTTCATTGGGTCTTGCCCTCTGCTAGAATGAGGAACATCACAGAGAATTCCTCTCGTTCTCTCTGCTGCTGCTAAACAGCAGTTTAGCAATGGAATAATACAAACATCAAATGCTGTAGGGCAGAAATTCCAAATGTTTCATTAGCATTGAGTAAGATATCTCACTCCCTATGAATTTTAACCAAATTACAAATCCATAAAAATGCATCTGTTTTCCTACTGAGTTATCCAGTTTTATTACACAGCTTGTACTATTTCAAATGACTCTGAAATAACTTTTTTATAAAAATTGAAACTAATTAAATGTTGCATGCATTTGAATTTGGAATCAACAAGTTATACAATGTCTCATAATAACAAAGTTATAATTAGGATCTTTGTAATAAACTTAACAGTCTTAGCCATTCCAGAGTCTGCGATGCACATTAGGATGCTTCCAAAAACTGTAGCTGAAGTTTCCTCCAATTTTCTATTTAGAAATATAAGGTGTTATCCTTATTGCAAGCATTGGAAGACCCAGGTTTTGTTATTAAAAAATAACAGATTCCCAGATGTTGAATGAAACAACGTCTCAACTCTTTCTCTCAAGATTTTCATCTCATTTCCTACATATTGTGCTGTGATTTGGTGACTTCCATCTAGTTTCCTTTATTCCAAAAGAGTCATAAAAATAATATCCAAGTAAGTTGCAGGCCTATCTCTGTAGTAGTATTTAAATGAACATAGAGAGAAAAAGAGAATTCTGAGAAAGTAATTGCAATACACTTTTACTGCTTATCTCATAGCTGTAAGAATAACGGTTAAAAAAAGTAATTTCAAGATGTTTGAAGAGATGTTGTCTGCATATTTCTCTGATAGCCACCACCTTTGGGAATTGTTCCGGTTAATCATAAACACATCATAAAAAGAACGTATCCGTTATATTTTTGTTTGTTCTCATATCTCTAACATATAAACACATGCCCTTATGTTACAAGGCTAAAGTATGCCATCATTACTGTCTGGTTGCTGAGCTACATAATTTTGTATTATTATTTTTATTTTAAAATAGTAATGCTTAAGACAGAAAGGAGGAAGAGATTAAGATGTTTTACTTTTTCTTCAGCTTCCACCATCAAGTAGAATGAAAACATTTCTGTAGACATCGGTTTTTAATTTTATTCTTATTCTATAGGCAAGATAGATTTCTTGGATTTATATACAAATATATATAAACATATTTATTTGTGAAATAAATGCACATACTTTTTCAAAGTTATCTATTATTTGTTTCAAGTAGTATTAATGTAATTATGCCAACACAAATTCTATTAAAATTCCATTCTGTTCTCATGTAACATGCACTTTGACTTAATTTCAAGTTAGGCTAATATAATAATCAAACTTCTATTTATGTGAACATTATACTTTTAGTTATCAGTTAAAATTGACGCTACTTTGGTCACATATGAGCTTCAATCTCAAAAGAGCTGTTTGATATTTAGCTGTGGTAATATAGATATTCTTAGAACAGGTAACAATGTAGGATGAAATATTTTTTTCACTTGCATATCTATGTGCATTTTGATAGATATACTTAATATAAACGAGTAAATATTCACACCATCCAATAAGCTAAACTGTATAAATCTAGGACAAATCTGTTGCTTACCCCCCATGTTAGCTCACTGTTCTCTAATTTATTTTCTATAAATCCTCAAAATGAGTCATGCTGCATCCCTTTCTCACAGCACATTAATACAACACAGTCTACACTAGTATTGAAATAAAAATGTTTCATGGCTGAGTTTCTACCCCCTACTTGGAAGTTTGGGATAGAATCTTTGTCTATGATGCTGTCAACAAGTATAAACTTGTTTAGCTCAGCCATAAAATAAAATACTAGCATAAATTATCTCCAAGGAATTACGTAAATAGGTATCCTTCAGTATAAGATGAGACAGGAAGATTCTATTAAATATGTATAAAGCCTTTCAGGGAGAATTTAGGCCATAAATCACAGTCAAAAGGGTTTTAGTCTTATTCCAAGTTCTAGGCTGTGGAGATGCCTGGTTGCTTCTGAAGGCCATAAACCTGTCAAGGCAATAGGATTCAGATCACATAATCTCTTGTTAGGTGACAGGACTATGACATTATGGAAAAAAGGCACTGGTTTAGAAATAGATCTACTTAATGGTATGGAAAGACATATTATTTTTTAACTACAGTCTCAAGACACAATGCATGAGGCGGATAATTTTCAGCCTGCTCTGTGCAAATGGATTAGAGAATTTATAGGAAAAAGCGTACGATGATGTCATAGGCGGTGAACTGAGTAACACCTGTGACTGATAACCAAGAAAAATTTATAAATATTAAAATAGCAACAAATAGTGTTAAATTGGTCCTGAAAATCTTAGCAGTGTTATTTGGCAACTTTCTATCAGGATAGCTGACTGCCTAAGGTACACATATATGTCTCAATACTTAAAAAATCAAGAGAAGTGCTAAAGGAGGCATTAATGAATGGGAAACTAAAACATGTTTTATAAAACAAGGTTTTGGAAAACATCAAGAGAAATGAAAATATCACAGTGCACAAAAAAATCCAATAAACAGCAAATCTATAGAATTGTTTAGCTTTAAAAGGAACAGCACATGCTTTCGCAAATTATGATTCCAGTTCGATAGGATTATATTAAAATGAAACTGAGAGGAAACTAAAGCAGAACTGATATACCTGTCAAAGTCAGAGAGAAACAAAATAAATAAATGGATTTGGAAAGTTATTTTACCAGTAGTAAAGAGTTTTTAAATATGTGAAAATTGCAAATGAAAGTATTCTCTTGTCTTTGATAATCAATTCTGTTTATTTTCCTTTTTCCGTGTTGTCAGATTTTATTCTTCTGATATCTAGATTACACTGATGTACTCTATTCCACTAATCCATTAAATATTCCTATGTTAGCATAATTTCTCGTTCTTATCTTTTTTTAAGCTCACTAAATGGTTTATTTGTACTTCTTAGCTATGCACTATATTCCACATACAACTAACATTACTTTGGCTAAAAACTGCAATATATGTTTTATCGGTCCTACTACCACCTGAACATAACCTCAAAACAAACAGTCCACAGATAGACATTGCTATTTCTCTCTCCTCATTTCAAAACTAACATTGTACTGTGTTACAACAAAAAAAGACAGTAATATCTTGGACCACCCTATCCTCTTCATATATATATTGTCAAGACACGCTGCCAAGTTATCTTGGTTCTATATTTAAATTGTTTCAACAAAAGCAAGCTGATGATTTTGCTTTGCCTTGTGGCTTCTAGAATCAGGGTTGATCCAAGTTTGTATTTGTGACTATATAACATTCTCACTGACATAAATCAGCACGGGAGCTGCAAAGATTTTGTGTGCTCATAATTTAAGTGCTACTAAATCCAGTAGTATGGAGGGGAAAGGTATCAGTTGATGAAAGAGTTGAGAGTTTTTTAAAAAGCATCTGCATTTGCTGCAAGCTAGAAAAGGAAAAGCCACCTTTTCAGCTATTGCAGAGATGATGAAGTGCTAGAATGAACAAGAGCATGGACAAAGAGCAAGGAGAAAAGGAGCAAGGAAGTAGGATTTGGAAAGTGAGGCTCGATAGACTTTAGGATACACGATAGATAATTTATGAATAAACTTCCATTGCTGATTCTAGGGAACAGAAGTGCAAAGGAATCAATGGATATGGAAGCAAAGACTTGGCAAATATGACTTTATCTCTCTAGAACATTAAAGAAACAAATAACATATTTATTTCTGCAAAGCTGTTCCCATTTTCAATCAGATATAAGAAAACTTCCCTGCCTCCCCCCCCCCAAAAAAAAAAAAAAAAAAAAAAAATCCGTGAAACAAATCATCTCCAAGTCCTATGGTATCCGTTTATTTTGAGATATTTCTGTTTAGTGTGTGAAAGAAAAATTAATCAATATTTAACATTAGTACCTTAATAGGGCAAAAATACTTAAAGTATCATTAATTTATATGAAAAAATAGAAGAATCATAGAAAGAAACAGAAGCTTACTGAGTTCACACTGAAAACCAAATACGTATACTTCTACATCAGTGAAATTGGTTAATTAATGAAGCAAAATACCAAGAGATATAAGGGATTCTCCATCTCTTTGCATCTTTAACTCTGGTCTAAATGCATTTCTAGGAGGATATGCTTTAAACAAACACCATTAGATTTGTATTCGGGCAGAACAGGATGAAATTTAATGACTTATGGAATGGAGAAGCCAGATTAGAATTAGATAAAGTGGTTCTGTCAAGCTTAAATTCTGTGAATCTATGAAATGTCTGTTCTGAAAAAAAAACAAACTGCACTGTAATGAAACTAAAACCACATTTTAATTTGCTAGGTGTCTAACAGATGTGATTACACCAGACACTCTTTCTAATACAGTTCTCTCAGGTTCTATTAGAAGATCATGACAGTGGGGGAGAAGCTTTTATCTTCATTGAGATTTACATTAGACTATTATCCCTCAGAATGATTTTTACCAGTCACCTCAGGGTTACCCAACAATCTCACAGATCTCGCATGCTTGGTGGCTTTAACCACAAACTTAAGAGAAAATGGAATTCACAGCACAGAAGGAGTTTCCAGTCTCTGCAGAGTTAAAACAGCACAGTTCTTACAACCATAAATATTTTAGATGCTCCTGCTGCACGAATAGGATATACAGATCTATTCACGACGTACATGGTATATTTTTCGCTGAGTACAAAAGTCATAATACATTAAAATGAACGTTCTCAAAAGCTGTATAAGGAAGCATCAAGAGGCATCAGAAATACAGAGGTAGTTAATATTCATGTTTTCTATGTTAATCTAAGATGTTAATTAACACAGAAGAGATCAATATCTAGTGGGAATAGCCAAAAAAATCCTCCAAACCAAAAACATAATGATCGTAAGTAGTTTCCAGTTACATTACAGCATTCTCATGAAACATCTACTTTCAGCTTACGGCCAAGTTTTCTCAGACTAAAGAAGTCCTTCCAATAGAGATAAAAAAAAACCCCTACGAATTCTCAGGCAAAGGCCTGGCTGGGAAGGAGAACAAAGACCACATCATAAAATGTATGCACAACAGGGGGAAAATTAACGAGAGAACTGGGCTTGTCCAGCCTGGAGAAGAGAAGGCTTTGGAGGCACCTATCAGCCACCTTCCGGTACACAGGAGGAGGTCATCAAGACGACAGAGCCAGGCTGTTCACCAAGGGGTATTGCTGGAAAAAGCAAACAGGCTTTCACGCACACAGGCCTTTCCTTCAGGTCTGATACAGAAGCAGCATACTTCAAAGCCTGAAGAATAATTCCTTAAAGTGTCATTACTTAAACTGCATTTAAACACTTAGACCAGGGAAACCAACTACCTAGTGTCAGAGATGGTCTACATGATACATGAACAACTAAATAAATGCTATCTAAATTACCTAATAATTACTTTTACCTACAAACATTTTGACCAGTTTTTTATTCCTAGGTTTACAGGTTTTCCTTTAATATATATTTGTACTCTAAAGTTCTGCCTATTTTAAAAATGTGAGTTAAAAAACACGTTCCACTCACTAGAACAACAGCCTACATGACACACATTGTCACTGTGCAATCACAGTTATTTAATGACAACAAGACGATAAAGACACCAGTGACTCCTGGGTGTGAATCCACATCTTGCGAGGAATTGCTATGTAGCATTTAAGAGATGATTTTACTCTTCTGCTCCTATCCCTTGCTCCCTCATTTTGGTACAGCGCGTTCACTCTCTCCTCCGGTGCTCAAGTAGTCTCACTAACCCGTCCACTTTCACCTGCTGCTGCTCGTCTCCTCCATTTCTTCCCTATGTCAGTGGCTTCCGCTGGGAGCAACTTTCTTTTGCACCATCCTCAGGACTCTTTCACCTCAATTCTCTCAAGTCCTCCTCCTCCTCACCTAGCGTCCCTTAAATGCTACTTGGAGGCTCACTGGAGGAACCAAGAGCACATGAAGACTCCTCATTTTCATGTCAACAGCCCCAGGAGCAAAGGAAAAAAAAATACTTACATTGAGAGTCCCTTCGGCTCTGATAGTCCTAAAGACTGGGGCTACGGAGTGCAGATAGCATCTTCAGAAAGCTACAAAACTCTGAAGTCTCTACCCAATATCTAAATCACAGATTGTCTGCAGATTTTTTCTGTGTCCAGCCCTGGAGAAATTATTACTGTAGTTGCAGTACCTTCCAGTGATAACCTCCTCACATGAATCACCAATATCAAGTCCCAGACTGTGATGTAAAAATCTATCAGTAAAACGACTATAGCATTTTTAATATGAGAAAAAAAAAAACAATTTTTCCACCTAATGTCTGTTTCAGGAGTAGCTATAGTATATTAGCAGAAATATTTAAAGAAGAAAAACAAAAACATGTTTCTGTTTGCAATGGCAATAATGAAATATTTCAACCTAAATGGCTGACATTTGAACAACTGAACAGGATCTAATAATAGATAGTACCAGACATTTATCAGTAGAGCCTATAACAGATGTTTGGGGCAAGATAATACAAACTAACAATTTCCATCACAACTTCATGAATCTATTAAAATATATGCATGTATTTGGACACAGACGTTAAATGTGTCAAATTTCAGCTACAAATTGAGTTTACCGGCAAATTAATATTTACCCGAAGTTAAGTTATTTTAAAGAAAATTATTTAACTCCTCTCACCAGAGACTATGCCAAAATGAAAACATATTTTCAGAAGTCTTATTTTTAGTGCATATTGTAAAAAGTTTAGGTGCGAAGAGGAGGCCAAATCATTCTTGAGATTGTCGTCCTTATTAAAAGTCTTACCAATGCGTGACAAAAGAATTGTTCAGTGTTTAGCACTGGCATCTACTTAACAGCTTTATGGCAAGCCACTTTCACAGTGTTTTTCATTCATTTCAGTCTCAAATTACTATTTTGACGACAGATCTTTATCAAAGTATACTGACTTTTCTAGAGAACTGGAATGTGTCAAATTTCTATGCTAGTAACTAGAAACTTTAAAACACATAATGCCCTTGCTCTTCTAAGTCACATTTTGCACTCTATACTTTTATTTTTGCTACCAGTATCACACTTCCCACAGCTCAGTACAGATTTGCCCTTCATTCCACTATTTTCTTGTTTATATTAGACACACAAATATTAAATGTGAATATAACCAATGCTGTGAACTTTGAAAGGCTAATAATTTCATAACTTTATTAGTTATATGATTGAAGAAAAGCTATTTTTATCAATAATGGCACTGATTCTAATTTAGACAGAGATACTAAAAAATGTAGTATTTTCTCTGAGGACTTGTTTGCACTAGCAAGACTTACCCATCTCCAAAGAAAAGAGCTAACCATGTCTGTTCTGCCACATATATTACATTTTTCTCAAAACACAATGTTGAGTTTTACACACAACAAATTTATTGTGTTAAAAAGGAGACTCCACAGACACCTACTAAAAATTTAGGTTATTATGCAAACTAAAATTCATTGCCAAAAGTGTTCATATGCATATAAACAGTGGCTTGGATAAATGCAGATGTGAATATTCCCTTTGAATATTGCCTTTCCAGGAAATAAGATTCATACACTGGTAAAAACAGCATCATGTTTTAAATTATGTAGCCTATAAAATTACTGCCATGCTTAATGCAATGTGATTATAGTTATAATACTTTGGAGGTCCACTAAAAAAGCTACCAATACTTTCTCAAGAGCCAACCAGCTCACTAATCTGCAATGCTTTTATTTTGTGAAGAGTTTTACCCTGTGTGACATTTAAAAAGTAGATAAACTCAGATTAACTGACAAGCTAGTGAGAGTGACAAGCTGTTCTGCTTTCATCCTAAAGCAACACTCTATTATAAAATTTCCAGGATGGAGGCTTTTGTACTCCAATAAAAAGAAAAAAGAAAAAAAAAAGTCAACAAACAAAAAGACTGATTAAGGAAATAATTATGTCTGCTTTATTCCCTTAAAAGAGGTCAAAAGTAGAATTATTGGAAAAGAAAACCTATAGCAGGTACAGTTTATATTAGATCATATAAAAGCACATTTCCAATTTTAGCTAGGGAATATCCTTAGACCTAAATTTGTGGCCTCAACAGCAGGCATTAGATTATACTAGAGGACAGAAACACTGGAGAAAGGGGAGAAACAAAAGACCAAAGTCTCAACCAGGTAGTTTTACCTATGTCATTCTCTTTCCCAATCTTTAGTTTGGTCCATGAACCAGTGTTTTGAGAAGTACAAAAACATGCAGAATAGTGTTAACAATAAAGCTCTTATACTGTAATTTCAGTTTTCTAAAACTAGAAAGTTATCTTTCTAAAGAGACTTTTTTTTCTTAAACAGGAGCACAACAGCACTTCCAAAAAACATACAAGTACTTTCAATGTCTGCCAAAATTTGTACTCGTGAAGGTAGACTAATGTTGTGACGCTAATATTGACAGTAATTTTTCCTTTTCATTAGGATTTACCTTTGCATGCTTAGAAACGGGTTTTTGAACCAGAGTAAAGTAACCAGTAAACATCTTGTGCCTGTTGAATCTGTATTTTACTCATATAATGATGCCTCTATGTACTATGCCTGTATTTATAAATCCACCAATTTTTAGAAAACCATGTTCAGATACATAAGAACACAATGATAAAATGCCTCTCTTTGATATATGACATAGAACTTAGTGTAAATATATTTTCTAGGAATGAGAGTCTGTGTCTTCTGGATGAATTAACTTAGAAATAATTAGGCATATATTCTATCTTCCTTCATTTACATCTTTCATGCCACTGATGTTATCCTAATAGCTTCCACCTTCCTGCTAGTGGACCTGAAAGCTGTTGCTTGCATGGTAGGTGATGGTATGTTAAGTTAGATGTGAAGTTAGATGTGAAGTTAGATGTGAAGTTAGATGATCCAAAATTCTTGCATCATACTGTAAGTCCTGAAAGCAGTATTTCGCATAGGTGTAGCAATTCCTGTTGGAGCACAATCACTGTAGGTCAGGTCTAAAATAATAGCTACATGGAATCTCAACAGTTAAATACAACTGTTTTGTTAAGACCAAACAATTCTCCTCAGACAAATTCCAGTTTTTCAAGGGCTTGTAACTTGGTAACAGTCACACCATTTTTTTTTCCAGACTGCTAAAGACACAAGGAGGTGACACAGCCACTTCATACCACCAGATTACTAGAATTTCAAAATGATCAAAACAACTTATTTATCCTCAGTTGCCTTCCCAGAATGTCTGAGCAACCATTTTCATGACACTCTAAAAAAATATGCTAAGACTTTTGAAATGACAGCTATAACTAGTGTTACTCAAAGTAGCTATGTAAATATATTCACCTTCAGGTTATAAAATTTTCCTGCATGGAAGATTTCCTTGCAAATATTTAAAGCCTAATAAACCTATATGTAACTGAAGTCAGTGTCTTATGATAGAAAGTGTCAGACAGACTCGCAGTGATACTAATTCTGCTTGTAGTATCTTCTGAACAATCGTCATTGTCAAATAAGCTTCCAGATAAATAGGAATCCCTGAGGTTAATGCAATCAGACTTGCTAGTAAAATAACTATCATTTTACTAGATCTATTTCCAATGAATATATGTAGCATTCATTAAAATAACAGATTTCTTTTTAATAAAAAAGTTGAAGTATAAACTCAAGAACGGAGTTTTCTACGCAGAGGAGAGAAAAAGGAGTGGAAAGACAGACAAGTAAACAGGGTGCATCAGCCCCACTACTGTCCGACAAAGAATAAAGACGACCATTTAGGGTGGTAGTATATGCATTTCTTTGACAAGCGGAACTCCCAGCCTAGCAAGCGAATGACAGCACTGCTGCTCCACCTTCCTGGAGAACTGCAGTTATCAAGGGCAAAAGACTGCAGGGGCTGGCTGATCTGGAAGTGTTGGAGCACTCCAGCACCTGAGATCAAGTCCTGTGACGACTCATCTCACAAGCGCCAGGGTTTGACCCTTGATACGTCAAGACCACAGAGGAAGAAAAACTGCAAAAGGTCTTTCTGTTCTATTTCCCACCCACTCCAAAGACCACACCAGGAGTATTGCTCTGCCTCATTTAGGGATTCAGTTCCCTTTTTCCCTTCATATTCCCTTCACATCTGACAAACCTTTCATGAGGAAATGATACAAATTGCCACACTAATGTGGAAAATATGTCAATTCACAGTCTGAATCAGAGATTTCATTTCACTCCTAGATATATTTCCGATTATGCACTCTTCCTCCAAAGACTCTTGGACACCATTACTTAAATCAGCTTCTTTAATCAGCTATCTAGATACAGTCATTTTAATTTAGTTAATGTTTCGTGCTAATTTTAAAACCAATTTTCTTTTAATGTTAAGCAAGCGTTACATGTATATTTATATTTCTCAGAATACTTACGGGTCTTTCGAGCAGAATCTTCCACAAAAAGAGAAGAAATGTCTTCATCTACCCCTGCTTCATTCTTTGCAATACAAGTATATGCTCCTGTATCTTCATAGCGCACATTGCTAATGTGAACCTCACTGCCATTTGCTGAAAGGAGAGGAAAAATTCAGCATGCGAACAAAAACTTTAAGTTTTGCTACAGAGCTTTCAGATTATATATTCAGAAAGCTTCCTCAGCTCATGCTAATTAAGCCATTTTCCTTCCTGAATTTGTAACTTGGAGGCATGCCAAACGACTCCTAAAGTATTCAATGGGTTAGAGAAGTACATATACTATTATTCAGCTCACAGATAACAGGAACACCTCAGCTGATTTTGCAATTTGGAGCCAAATATCAATCTGGCTTTTTATACCTGTTTAAATGATAATGTACATCTTTAAAATCAGCATACCTACTCCCACAGGAAGATACTATGTTTTCATTAGGCTGCATTTGATCATTTTACACTTTATCATTGGCTTTACACAAAATAACTAGGGTTTCCATGGAACCTAATGGTCTAAATTTTTAACACAACTAATAATTTTAATATAATTATTTGTTTCTAGCAACCATAGGCAGTTGTTTTTGTTTTCAGATGAATGTTATGCAAAAAAAGAAAAGCAGGCCCGTTGGAATTTAATATCGAGGTCAATGCAGGAGTCTACAGAAACTACTGCCTGAAATAATTTCAGAAGTATTTTCAGACAAATCTCTGGCAAAATAAACATAGGTGGTTTGTGAACATGAAAAAAAAAAATGAGTATTTGCATACAAATGAGAAGTTGTATGTCCAGTGGAGTAGGAATGTCAACAAACAGTCCAGTTCTCACAGGCAGAAGACTTTTAAATAATGCAATGTGAATACTGATGTGAACTCACTGCAGCTGAAGCATAGCATACTTGTTCAACTGTAAAATCTGTACTTTGAAAACTAGACTTGGAAATTATTTAATTTAGGTATTCTACTACATGGACTAAGACACTGAATTGTGGTGTAATACTCATCTTAGACCATCTTGTGCCTGAAGCTAGTGCATAAATAGTTTAACTCTGGGAATTGGACAGAAAAAAAACCCTCAAAGCAAATGCAGTGACATTGTCAAATGTTATTCAAATAAATATATTCAAGAAAATGGAATTAGATGCATTTTGCTTAGAGAAGAATCATTCTTATTTATTTATCAGTAATATCTAACACAGAGGCTAGAAAAAAACCTGTTCACTCGGTCCCTATGATAAAAATCAGCAGAAGGCATCTATGGGAAAGGAGTCCACTGGAGGCTGATGCTCTCATAGAAGAAAATGATTCTGTGAGGCAATTGCTCACGTACATCTGGGAGAGGGCCATGAAAGAATAAATCTATAACAAAGGCAAGACTCTGTCTTCACAGAAGCAGCTGTTGTCCACCTGTCCCACTGTTTCTCATTCTGCAGTCTCATTTCTGGTCTTTTCTGTTCATTTCTAATGCATGCCCTATCTTTGCACACAAAGAAGAAAAGATTGAGAAAGAAAATGGGCAGCGCAAGACCTTTTTCTACAGTTGATTAGAAGATCATCAGTGTGACAGCAGGAAGCAAGAAAACCTCAAGCTGGGCAGGATGCCAAGGTGGGCAAATTCACCAAATTCACCTAGGTCTAAAGATCTACAGAATCTCTCTGACTGGCCTTTATTGTTGTTTAAAGGTTTGGCTTTCCTTTAAGGTTGGGGGGGGGTGTTGTTTTTTTTTGTTTTGTTTTGTTTTGTTTTGGCGCAGTGCCCTTGCATCTCCCCTGTAGATCTCCTGAGACTCCTTAGATAACAGCAAACCTATTTCAGATATTTCTCCTCCTGTTCTTTACCACCAGGTCCCTAACTCTCATTTAAATTCTCATGAGTTTAGAAACTATATTTTTTTGTTTTCATTTGAACTGCAGTAAAGGTGATCTTTGATCCACGTTCTGGTCTAAATTTATATCTTGTCTCAGGAAAAATAACTGCATTAGTACCACTTCAATAGAAAAAAAGTCTTCATTACAGATGCAAATATTGTTTTCTAATAAATAAAGCATAAATAGAAGCATAATATATTAATATAGTTGTAGTGACAAATAATAATACTGTAGTTTGGACAGAGTCTTGGACTGCTTAGTGCACTAGGAAACTGCACATTTTTGAATAGAGAATAGCATACTGGAATTTACTGGTAATCCTGCCAATAAATACTACCAATAGTCCAGTAAAGAGAAAGTAGAGATGATGTGTTTTGAGGAATAACTTGAATATGTCTCCTGACGTGTTTAGACTTCAACCCTTGGTTAAAACTGTGTAAGAGGGAGATGTGCTACAGAAAGGATACAACGATAAAGCACTCCCAACCTGTAGAAAATAATAAATATGCCCCTTTACCTTGAAGAGTTAGCTGTTTGGATAACTTGGGAGTGATATCAATTCCATTCTTCAGCCAGCCAAGTTGTGGGTTGGGAATACCTTCAGCGTGGCACCGAAGGCTAGCTGTCACACCCGGCTCCCTTGCCTGGCTCTCTGGGTAGACTCGAATGACTGGTGGAACTAGAGGCAGAAAACAATTATCATTCAGTGCAGAAGAATGTTAACTTCCCCTAAGAAAACAAATTATAAGCAACTCTGAAGATTCCTGCAGCTATATATAACAGCATTGCAACACACTGATGTGGCATCAGTCATATATTCAGCAACAATTAACACTGAACTATGTCAAAATAAGTTTATGAAGAAGAAAGAATGTTCTGTAAGAAGTACCTTTTTTCACTGCCTGTAGTATCAACAGCTTGCATTCTAATTCTGTAGTTCTGCAGTTTAGTAGAGATTGCTATTTTTTCTTACATTTCTTTATTTAAAAAAAGTGAGTACTGTAGAATGTACCAGGACTTTCCACTAAGTAATAATGCGATATATAGAGATTAGAATAGTCCATTTTTACAAACCTTTTATTTTTAACACCTCCACCTTTTTTTGCTCTCCAAAACATCTATTAGCAATCCCCACTACCCATATAACTAATGTAATCTGGTTTATAATACTTATCACTATCTTTAATTACATTAAATGACACTATTCTGAAGTGATGTAAAATCTCAAGCTCCTAGATTACACATATTAACATGTCTACTTGGAATTTCTTATGCCTACTGAAAATACTCCTTAATACTTTTATAAAATGTATGGAATGAGTGTTAGATATATGCTACTGGACTATGGGGACATTTGGATCACCTATTTTTCTAGCAATTGTAATTAATAACATAGTCCTAGAATGAAAGACTACCCATTTGACTGTAATAAAAATATTCATTTATTATGTCATATAGATTACTTGATATCATATTTCTTGCCCATTAGGCCAATCAACAGAATGATAAACTGAATTATTAATCTTAATCAGCACAGATATACAAGTATATGTAGCCATTTTGGAAAATTAAACTCATATTGTATGCTTTACACATATGACTGGATAGCTGTGGATTTTATCACACTATCTGAATTTGAGGATGAAATCAGATAAATTAATTTTATTCAAGTGATGGTGCTAAGGCATCTGGCTTGAATAATTTCTTTTTGAACTTTAGTGGTATATAGGGCAGAATAGTCTTCTGAGTTTCACTGTTAGCAAAAAATAATGGTCACTTTCTCAACTGTTGTAAGCAAGTTACTACTCATGCTTATCAACTAAGTCTGCTGTATTTTGTAGCAGTAATGGTAGAGAGGGGGGATATGATTGGAGTGTGCTGAGCATACTCCTATTAATAATCAGTGATTGTCTTGCTATTTAGATTTTTTACATGAATAATTGTTAACCTTATTTTTAATTACATATAGATAGAACTATTTTGAGGGTGTTTCTAAAAGAAAAAAAAATATAACAAAGGTTAAAGACATATATTTCCCAATCTGCAAAGTTTTATTTAATACAGTTATAAAAATGTGAAATACTTAGCTGTCGCAAACCGCAGCGGGATAGAGGATGCAGTATCCATTGATAACGAAAAACGGTAACAAACTCAAAAACTAACTGTGACTATTTCAGCAAGAGTTTAAATATTTTCAAATGCTATCCAACTGTTTACAAGAAACGTCTCAGCATGCTGTCCTATTAGAGCATAGAAATGCCTCAGATTTCTACATTGTAAGAAATGCACAAACGTACTGCATCTCAGGATGTGAAAATAGGAGATTTCAGGGATATTTTTTAAAAAATAAAGATCATCTTTTCAAATAATATACATGGAATAGTACACATAATCCCTACATGCAAAATACAAAAATACATGAAAAGAGCATGGAAGATGAAAAACGTGAGAATCGTGAGCGCTAGTTGCTTAGACTACCAGCTGAGAGCATGGGCAGATAAAAACTAGGGATTTAAGGTTTCCATCTGGCTTCTGGAATTTGTTTTATGGGCACAGACCTCTCTACTTCTGTTCATCTCAAGCCTGCCGTTCCCGTTTCTGTTCTTCTCCACCTCTTCCCAGCTGTGTCCTTTCCCATGCCACTGGTGCGTGTCGCTCTGAGATATGCCTTCCCCACTGCGTTCCTGAGCGAGCCCCACTCAGGACCACACGCTCAGGTGGCCTGAGCCTCTTTCAGCACCCCACCCCCCGGTCCAACTCCAATTCCCTCCCGAGAGACCATTTTTTTGAGCATTTCTCAACATAAGGTTGATCCTTTAGTGATCTGCCCTCTGCTGCGGATTTCCCTCTGCATCAAAACCAAACGGTTTCTTTTTCCTTCTTGTTTGGACACCCTTACAGAGAGTACTCCTGTCATTTCTTGCTCCCATGCCCAGTCCGCAATATCTCAGCAACACAGACCACTTCCAGGTCTAATTGTAAGGCACTGCCCGTCATTGCACACCTATTACCTGTGATGGAATATTCTCTTTGCATATGAAATCTGCCACACCTGATAAACTTCTACTCAGTGTCAACAGAAAATTCTGAATGTCAAATTTTGCAGAATTTTCAATGACTGGAAAAAGATACATATTAGTTTAGTTTGGGAAAAACAGTGTATTTTCCCTCAACTTCATTCTCAGAAACCCCTAGATGATTTAGCTGCAAATTAAATAGATATTTTAGGCAAATATCCAGTACAGAATATTTCAGCCTGAAGGGTTTAAATTACACAAAGTTATAAGCAACTGAGAGCAGTATTTTATAATGAAGAGCATCAGTCTGTCATGACTCCAGCTGTTGCTCCTGTTTTTGTTTACTTCCCAAATCAGACTGTACATGCTAACCACATCACTTTAATAATTCTGCGCTTTTGGCAAAAGCTGTTATTTTACAAGGCCTCAAACACCACTGGGAATATACACAGCCTGGAAACAGAAACCTGAACTTCAATAGAGGAAGTTTACAATCCCTCTTGAAGGAAACCGATAGATACATGTTGCCTTTAAAATACATACTCCTGCCTATGAAGGATGAGTTACACATCCTTCTTTACTAGCAGTCAAACCACACTGTAGGTGCCAAAGATGTAGTAGATGCAGGCATCTGCTGTAGGCAGATGATAGGTTTTTGGCCACTTTTATCCTTAGCAGTTTTCTAAGAAAATAAATAAGAAAAAAAAAACCACATTCTAACTAAAACAAAAACAAGCAACAGCATAAAAATTCTGCTTCAGAAGATGCTGTTGTTGCTAAATTAATCACTCAAAGGCCAGGAAACGTGAAGGTCAAAATAACCCTGAAGGTATGGCTGATTTTTCTTTTATTAGTCCACCTTTCTGGAGTAGGTGCTATTTCCTTCGGTGACATTTTCCCAGCCACAGAGGTACCCCTATGACACTAAAGCTATGGCACAGATAATGAACTCCCTGAGCTGTAACAATAGTCTTCACTTCTTGCCCTATTTTTTTGCCCTCCATTTATTCCCATCTCCAACTTTCTTCACCAAATCTGTGTCTGATTGGTTATCTACACAACTAAAAAGGTTCTTCAATATTTGTCTTGCATTTAAATTTTTGATCTCGTATCATCCTGAAGGCAACCTGCAATACGTCCTCAATAACTGTGCAACTGAGGCATGCAGACTATCAAAATATTAGTTTAGTACTAGCTAAGTCTCAAAAATGAATTTGATATGTCTGTGCTTCTCACCTCTTTCGATTTACTTCACTCACTTTTTTTTTTTTTTTTTTTTTTGTGTAACTGAGCATAAATATTCACAGAAAGCAAATTTTAAGTATGGAAGAACAGTGATTGTTAATGTTGAATTTTAAAGAGGTACGTTCTGGTACCTTAACCAAAAGCAGTCTACTCCATACGAGAGCGATCACCACATGGGTGAAAAACGTTGGGAGGGGCAGGCAGGTTCCATGACTGTATTTAGCAGAGCCTTGCATAACACATAACCAGCTGAAGCAAAGAGCTGCCCATCCTACATCCCTCATCATTCAGCTCAACAAGCCATGTGAGAATACTGGCTCCAAATATGATGAATATATATAACTATTCAATGCAGCTTACAATTGCTGTAAAAATCCCTGAAGACTTCTTCAATCATATCTAATGGGAAAAAATTTATGAGAGAAAAATAGTCTCTTTGAGCTGTCTGGAACCCACAGAGAATGTATCCATTTAAGAAAGATATATATAACATATATAGTCTAAATAGGTTCTTCTAACGCTCCATATGATAACTTTTCTTTTTGATTAAACTGAGATATTTTGCTTGGAAAGACAAAGGTGTTAAACAATTTCTCAGACACTATAAATCACTGATTTATATCTGGCTAAGGATCTGGACTCATTTTTCTTTGCCTTGAGGTACTAAAAAAAAATCTCTTTTTTTTTAATAGACCTTTTGTCTGAGAACCAAGACAGGGAAAACTCTTGTCATCGCCCTGCACTGAAATTTCCTTGCTAATCAATGTAAAAACACAGGGTGAAGGAGATAAACATTACTACATAATCAAAAAGAAAAAAAAATCACATTAGTGTTATATTAAGCTAACTTGTCCCATATACAATAAATTCCTATTGCTTGTATAGCAGGTTTGAATTTGAAAATTCTACTCTTTTTTGTAATATAACTGATTATATTTTTTGTCCAAAAACACCTTACCAAAAGTAAAATTCCTCAAGTTCACACTTTGAAAAGTTTAGGTTTTGACATCTATACACATTCCATTCGTAAAATTGAAAAACTGAGCTATAAATAATTATTTTAACTAATTTAGGTATTGTGACTGTGACTATTCTTGTTATCAATAAGATTAACATCCCTGGGTATGTAGAGCATCGATCCATAACTTGGTAAGCACTGAACGAATGCAAGAGGCCAATCTTGATAAAGCATTTCAGCTTTTCCAATAGCAATTTTCAAGGCTCTTGTATTTCAGATGCAGAAGACTAAAACTTCTGTTTGCGCAAACTGTTCTGGTGATATAATATTTAGGTAATCCTAAGACCATAACAATAAACAGTAAATACTCTTAACAATGATCTTTTAATACTTCCAATTAACATAAGCAATATAGTCCAGCCATAAGGGGAAAAAAAAATCTCATTTTATTATTCAAACTATTCTTTTTTTTCCCCAACTGAAATGATGTATAAATTTCTGCTGTCCCATATAGCTGAATAATTATTACATAAAGTGGTTAATTGAATATATTAATACCTTGAAACAGCATTTTAGAGAGTAGTAACTCCCTGCTAGTAAAAGGACCAATATTACAAGAATATTTGTTACAACTGTTTTGCTCTGGCCATAGTTCAAAGAACTCTGCCAGCATCCACACGTAACCTCTTGAGCGGTTGCTGTGGAAAAAAAATCAGAGGCTAACAAGCAAGCATGAGGGAAATAACACAAATGCTACTCAAGTACAGATGACTCACCTTGGCATTTATATTGATCTATTTGCATTGTTTGCTTTTTCAGTAAAGGATTTTAAAGACAAATTATGGGGTGGATATTATAAATATTTTATGGGAGAGTGAACTCCATACCTCCTCTTTGTCTTTAATAGTATTAAAACCATTAAACATGCCCATCATCATCTGAGAACAGACCTCCTAATTCAAGGATTTTATGCTACATGATGTCAACAACAGTAAAGGAGAAAACCCTGGCAGCATGAATTGTAATGTCACAGATATTTGGAGAGGAGAAAAGAAAACAAAACAAAGCAAAAAAAGCAGACTCTCTCTCTTACTGGTATGACCATTTCATTATTGAAAAGAAAATTTTGAGGAAAAAATGGCTTCTGGTGGAATTGAAGACTCAGCAAGAAACCATTTCAAGAATTAAGAAGACCAGCTCATTTTAGATTTGGCAGAGGGCATCCTGAAGACTTTCTACACTGACTAGTATTTTCAGAGTTCAACCAAACAACATTTGGTTACTTCTCTTAAGTACGTCTGAAAGTGTCAGTCCCTCTTGGATGAGATAAATGCATGTCTGCATTTAAATGCATAAATGCATGTGTGCTGATAAACCCTTTGGAAACTATATTCTGTATATAGACTTATAAAGAAGCTCATTATGAGTTTAGATTAGAGGTTCCAGTGTGATGCCTATGTTTTGTACATAAGTAGGTAAACTATGAATTAGCCTCATTACTTAGTCCTCAACACTTAGTAAAAGTTTTTGTACGTAGGCACTGTAATTCAGCTCAGTTGTAACAGATCCACCACCCTCAAAATAGAAATGTTTACAAAACCATACATTCACAAAATTATACACTTGGAAGGTGTCAAGTGTTATATAAAATGTCAATATTATCATTGTTTACATTATTTAGTGAAGCAATTACTCCTGCACCATCATAGCTTTGTATTGCTTGGTCTTTTTATAGTTTGTATTAAAAACGATTAAATACCAATTTATTACAATAGTCCCTTACAGATTGCTGATATAGAATTATGGAATTTTCTAACCATAAAACATGTATTTTTACAGTGCTGATTATCTGTATTGCTCAATGATCCCCATGGAAGCTCATCACTGAACACGGCAATTCAATATTGTAGACTAAAAATATGTTCTAAACAGTTTAAGCTTAAAGTTAAAATATACATATATGTAAAATATTTGCAAAGTATTTGATGAAAATTATATAAATATTGTTTCTAAGCAAATACAGATTTATACAAACGTACATGAAGAAAGAGCTTAAAAACTAATTGCACTATTTTCACAGAACCCTCACATTAGATTTTGAGACCAATGAAGCCTCATAATCTCATTAACCTTTATCTGACTCTTCTGTTAATACAAGTGTCATCTTATTAATTCATCATTATCACGGCTATAAGTACTAACCATCACGCCTGTGCTTAGGAAGATCGCTGCTTCAATGTACAGATATAAACTATGGATGACCCACTCGTTTGACTAGAACTTTAATTTAAATGTTTTGGACTTTATCTATCTACAATATGCACACTCTGAACAGCACACAATCCTGTTAATCTAAAGGACTCCTATCTCCTTTACCCCATTCCCCAGAAAAGCAACATCCAAAATCCTGCGGGAAGAGGTACCACTCTAGTGCTGACTTATGAAACACCAGCTCTCTGAGTAGAACAAATATGGACCAGGCGAGTTGTCTAGGCAGCTATAAATGACTGAATGATATAGAGGAGCAGCAGTCAAGCCTGACTTTTCAATCCATCATCAATTCCAAATAGATTTTAGAGTACTGTATCTTTTTAATATATACTATATTTGTGTATTAAATATAATACATGTAATTATATAGAATATACATTCCATATTTACTCTATTATATATAATTACACATAATTATTATATTACATATACTCTGTTATCTATTATATACTTATGTATAAATATATATTACATTGAATTAAATACGTTTTTAACACAAGAGATGTACATATTATACTTTTCTCAGTGTGTTCTTCAGCACTACTAAATTGGCACTCAAAACTTTATTTTTAATAAAAAAATGTTTTACAGACAATAACTGTTCATCATGCACATAAGTGCATAAGTTCACTGTCCAGAACAACTAATCTTACTTCTTCTAATAAGTATTACTCATACAGGAGTACTAAATGAAAACGGTTCTTTTTTTTTTGTTTTGCAAGCTCATTTATAGAAGAATGAGAAAAATTAATTACATCTTCTTTTCTTTTGATCTGTAACACAATACTGAAAAGTAAAACAAGAGCAACAACAAAGCTACTTAGCAAAATCCAAATCCAAGTCTCTTATGATTTGGTAATTAGAACAACCTTCCTTACCATTCACTTGGAGAAAATGAGTTTGATAGAGCTTATCATAGCCATCAGCATAGCAGGTATAATTTCCCATATGAGTTGTGGTAACTTTAGTAATGTACAAGGACCCATCGTCTCCAAAGTCCTACAGGGAAAGATTAAAAACAAGGTTATCATAATTACTTCAGTATCTGTACAATGATTATACTCTGTATCTTGGCAACAAAGTTGTGATGCAAATATCAATCACCACAGACATTAAACCAGAATAGCTGACAATAAACTGTAACGCAGATATTTTCCCGAACAGCTGAAGTGTTTAATCTTGACTAACTAATCTTTAATCTTTTGTCTACAAAAGAAAATATAAATTTTATTTTAATGATGCATTAAACCCAGAACCGGTAATAAGGTGTTTGTTTGTTTTGGTATGGTTTGGTTTGTTTTTTTTTAGCTCTGATAGTTATTTGCAGAAGAAAGGCTTGCATTTGATTAGACAGAAAAGTTAAACCTCACCGCATTTTAACATGGTAAGTAACATTTTGTGAAAGTGTGGTCATTCTTTGAAATGAAGAGATATCCGGAAAAGAAAAACTGCTCATTTTATTTCATGTTCGAGTAAATATTTTTAACTTTACCTTCCAAAAATCTTTGATTCCAGTAGATTAGAGCAGAAAACTTTACTCTCAAGTGCAATTCTCAAATATCTTTTTTTGTATAATATAATTTTACATTTACAACAGTAAATTTAAAACAATATTTATTTAAATTATTGTAAAGATGCATGGAATAATTATTGA
Source organism: Rhea pennata (assembly GCF_028389875.1). NCBI lineage: Eukaryota > Metazoa > Chordata > Aves > Rheiformes > Rheidae > Rhea > Rhea pennata. The sequence continues at coordinate 43,525,560 of NC_084666.1, read as the reverse complement.
ATGTGCTTTATTTTTCCTTATGCTATTTTTTTCATGTCTTCAAGGACTACTCTAAAATAATTGTCCTAATCCAATCTAGATTCTTCCATTCTATGCTCCACAGATTCTACAGTTTATACTAACCACGCTAGTTGTTTTTCTACATTATTTTACATAATTTACTTTTTCAATTACACTTCTTGATAACTTGTTTCCTTTCAGATTTACTTAGTTATCTTTGTACAGTTATATATGCAGTATATTTTCATAAAACAGAGGTTAAATTATTTTGAACAACAATATAAAATAAAAAAGTTAAAATATGAAAAATGTTTTTCAACCTAGTAGATAGTTTGTGCTGTGATATCTTTAATTCAGAAATTAAAGTGGAAAAACTATAATTAAAAAATGGAACTTTTAGTCACTTTCATTTTTATACTTGGAAGAGGTACACTGGGTCATATTAGTCAGACCCTGTTATTGAAGGGAACTATGCTAAATAATCATATGCATAATGTTTTCATAATCTGTCATAAACAGTTACTTTTCTTCTGCTAAAAAGCTGTTTCAAAACTTCTCAATATCCTTATGAATACAGTGGAGCTTTCTTTTTATTTTTATCCTAAACTTATTCATGGTCAGCTTATACCCATTTTTTTGCTCCTTAACATAAACAGCCTTTTAAGTATGCTTAAAAATCTTTAAATTACTTAAATATCCTTTCCTTGTGATTTACCACGGGATACAAAGCTAAAACACACACACACGTATTGCAGTACATAACATTGATACACATTCATACACAGAGGCATACACAGGCTTGCACAGAGCCCAATTATCCAACAGGTCTCTGATTCACTAGAACAGCGACAATCGCCAAGTTAAAAATACCTACATATCTCATTACAGTCAGTGATTCATTACTTTTGTAAACTTGAATTTCTGCACGAGGGTGCACAGCCCCACTTCTGTTGCTTTTGCATCAGCTGAGTGGTGGAACAGGGATAGCCATGGGATGCAAGCGACTTACTGAGAACTATCCAGGGGAAAACCATTTTCTGCTGCATAAAATCAATAGTGCTGACTACAGTACAAAGTGTCCTGCCACAATACAGAAAATGTGAGAGAGCAAGTGTAATACAGTTCCCCTCAGAAGCTCAGATGATGCATGATTTCCAGGGTATTCAAATTTGTAATAAAGAGGGGAGGAAAAGAAAAAACATTGAAAGAAATGAACTTTGTCCTAACAAACTTCCACATCCTTCAGGGTGCCACCTTAAGACAGAGTTCATTCTTTATCCATAGAGAAATGGGAGTAACATTTTAAAAGGGAAAGTCAAGCTCTTGGAAGGAAGTTTCTGTAAGATGCTGCAATGGCAGGTTGAAAGTGTCTATGGGATGAAAAACTATCCAAGCATCTACTTTATTTAACGATGAGTACGACTGCCATCATAACCACCGGCGAGAGGGTAAGAGTTCTGCTACAGTGTACCGGTAGGCTCTGCCAACTAGATTAAACAGATTCCACGGCTCACACCTTCTCCTCACTCCATTTATACCAGTCTTCCAAGGCCCCATCTGTTCTTCAGAAATTAATCCTCTTGCTTCTGTATTTATTGAGTCAGTTCTAGATTGAGCAATTTCAACACATTTAATCTATCAAAATATTCTCTTCTCCTTGTGATATTTTTGTTAATTTTAAATGAAGGTAGAAGTGGAAAAACAGTTAAACGTGTTGGTCTTATCAGTTGTCTGTTGACAGCTGTTTGTCAAGTAGGAGATCCACTTAACGTTTTCACAAAATACCTTTTTTTTGTTCATTGTGGTTCCTCCTGCTACACCACACAGGGGTTTGTTCTGATGCTGTGCCTTTATATTTATATAATTCTTCTATGTACCTTATTAAATTCAACTCAGTCTTCATTTTCTATACTTTCAATCTGAGTTTCAGGGCTTTGAACACTAGGCTTTAATAAGTCATCTCCTCATAAACTTTTTAACTTTCTCTGTAAATTTTGCATGCCTATCTTTTCTTTATGGAACTGAATTTACCTGAATCCTTACTTTTTCTCCTGAAATTCATAGAAGAAAAAATCTATCAGAGGTTTTTAAATACAGACAGCTATAGATTGTTGATCAGGAAGTCTGTAAACTGCATGCTAAAACAATTTGGGTAAATATCACTATATGCTGGCTTCTTCTTGCATTCCTTTGAACTCTGCCACAGAAAACACGGGTCTAGGTGAACTGGTACAACGTAACTATGCTTACATGCTTTTAGATCTCACTGATCACTTCCAAATTTATTGGAATCTTTTTTCTTCAGTCCCACTGAATTACTTTCTAGTTTTTCTTCTCTCCTAGGAGTCACAAGCTCAATGATCGTGTATTCATTTTTCACACAAGCTGCTTTGCTGATCAAACTAAAATCCAGAAGTATTTCCTCTTGACCTTTTACATTTTTTAATACTTATTCAGAAATAGGTATTTTTTTGTATTTTTCCCCCAAAAAAGTGTTTGGGCAACTAAATTTCATATTGCACAACATTCTGTGCTTCAGATGATTCTGCTAGTTTCCCATGGTAGGAAAAAAAAAACCTAATAATTAATCTACCTGGTAGACCTGAAAAAAACTTGTCCTTTCCAAGCTAACTATACCTATATTAACGTTCCAGTTAGTTACATACACAATATTTCTACAGATCCTCCAACATGCCACTACCTAACAGAATTATCATTAGATAAAAACAACCACCTTTAATGCTCACTTTTTCACTTTGATGAATTATTTGAACCATTAAACCTGGACTTCCCCTCAAAAGCCTCCACCTAAATAACTCTAACAATTATCATAGTTCTATATTTCTTATCTTTATCTCTTTCTAGAGGTGTACAAAGCAATAAAAGTTCATTTGATCTTTTTCCCCTACTAGCTCAACAGATATTCTCAAAATGTGGCTCTTCAAGTTGTTAGTGAAAGAATGAACCTTCAGAAGAGTCACACTGGAGGTACATGCATTTTCATCTAGCAAATAGGTAATATTGTTGTCCACCATTTTTAAGTAATCTGTGCCAAAGGTATTTGCAAACAAAACCAGATCACAGATCGGAATGTATGAATATTTAGCTGCCACCATGCAAAGTCTGGAAACGAGCCTAACCCATCTTTCTCATTACTTATGCTAAATTATTACATGTTGCTTTGAAGCACACTTACTTGTTCCAGGCCTTTGACTGATCTGCTCTAAGATGATGATATATTTAAGTACCATAGCTAATTTCTAAGTAAATGCAGGCTTTTCCCATACAAATCCTGAATAGAAAAACTCTGTGGTCTAGTCCTTTCATAGGATGGTAATGTTGGAAGGGATCTCGGGAGATCATCTAGTCCAACCCTCAGCATAGCCCTGTACGGGGATTAAACCCACAACCTTGGCATTAGCAGCACCATGCTCTAACCAACTGAGCTAAGACTGAGCTGTCAATTTACACCAAAATGTTGCAACAGGATTCCCCCCATGAGACTGTTATTTCACCACTCAAAATGTTTATGTTTTTATAGGTGTTTTTTACAACTACTAAATAAAGAGCTTACTACTATATTGAGTTCAAGGCTTGTTTTTCGTTATTAAAACAAACAATCCAATAAAATGAAAACTGAATACTGTAAACAGTGTTTGGAAGGAGACGGTGATGCTTAGACAAAGTTCTTTGAGAGTGAATGTTGAGTTTTACTTAGGCTAACTTACAAGCTAAGTCACTGAAAAAGCCCACATCCATATGGACACATGTAAACATTACTGAATCAGAGCCTTCAAACATCAACAGCAGCACTTTCAGCAGAAAGGCTACCCTTTGAAAACTTATTTGATGTCCCTAAAACATTGCTACAAGTCCAACACATTCATTTAACAATAGACTGTAATTTGACTACTGTTCAGATGGAAATGCCACAGAACTTCTAAAATTATATTGAGAAACTAATTATTTTTGTCATCTAGAAAAAAGATAGGTTTGACCAATCATTCAGCAGTGATTCCACTATAGCTCTCTCTTCTGTTGAAGGACTTGACATTTAAGAATCATGATATGTGTCATGAATAACAAGTAAAGGAATATGGAGAGAAGATTTTTGCCTTTGATAATGGATCTTTGCTTAGTTGTCTTACAATACAGCAGAAACCTAAAGGTGATTTTTGTTTATAAATCTGTAATTATTTCCTGCGGTTTTATAACTTGCTTTCATATGCTAATTCTTTGCATATGAGAAAGTCTGTGATCATTTGCTTGCCCTTGTTCATTAATAGATCCAGGATGACTGTTGCCAGCTTTCTCGTCATAGAAGAACGTATAATTAGACTGTTTTAATTTGTGTACTGCTATAGAGACTGCAATATCTTTTCTTTAACACCATGATTAGTTCTTTATCAGTATTCTACTCTCTTAAAGATTTTTCTTGCATTTGCATTGGTGTATAGTAAAAAGGGCATTTTTATGCACCAAAGTGCAAAAAACATATTATGCTTATATAAACATACAAAGTCGTCAAATTTTGTGACTTGTTTCATGCAGGTCACATGAAATACTAAATATAATGCCGCTATGGCTTAAAATTTTCAGCTTCTGAAGTACTTGAAAATACTAGTCAGAATTCTAACCCTACATACTTTGAAGGAGAAAAAAGAATAAAAGAGAAAACAAGTAAAAGAGAGAAAAAAAAAACAAATCAAGAATAAGGACATGAGGTTTGAATTAATATAATCAATAGTCCTCAAACAGAAAAACTGAGATGACTCCTTATTAAAAATTCTCATTGTTTTCTAATTCTTTTTTATTTAATAGCTCTTTGACAGTATGTGAAATTTGTATTTCTTTTCACAGTCTTTGACAAACATGCAACAGAGAAGGAAATTATAATGATTGGTATCTTTTTACTGATAGCCAGTAATGCAAACACTGCAATACATATCAGTGATAATGGCAGCACAGTCTGACTAGGGATATTTCCCCTCCCCATTTTTAAAGAGAAATCTTGATTTTCTTCTGGGAAAAGGAAGAAAACCTTTCTCTCTCAACTGATTGGTGAAGGAATTTGTCCCAAAGAATTACATTTTTGCACTGGTCTGTTACAGGAAGGCTGTAGCAATAATTGCAGCCCTACAGGTATTTTCTTGGCTGCAAAACACAAGCAGAAGCACTCCTTTCTTTTCCAACAACCCCTTCCACACTTTTAGCATTTGATTTTAGTTGACAAGGAATTTTCAAGAAATATTTTTGTTTTTTAGTTTCTCTAATTTACTTTCTTACAATGACACAGAAAGTAGATAATCTTTTGAGGGTTAACTAGAAGAATTAAAAAAATATATTGATGTATGCTTGGCTTGCCAGATAAATACTGCTTACACTTTTCATGTTAATGTCAACTTTACAATTCATACTTTCCTAGTAATCAGTTTCTCTGTTCATGCTGGCAGAGCAATACAACTCTGTGGTTTGCTACTGCATGTCAGAAAGAAATTAAATTTTATAAAGAAATCTGAGAATAATTGAACACGGCAGCAATCCAAGATTTTTTAAGCTTTTCCTTCTAGCTCAAGGCAGGAAACAAAACCTAAGACTTCCTAAATACTAATTTTGCCTACCTTCTCTCAATCTCATATTTTACAGCTGTAGTAAGAAGAAATCATCAGTCTAGTGTAAATCAGCTGGTTGAAGAACCAGAGTGATAGAAAATGGAAAAATCAGGTCAAAACTCAAAGAAGAAAGAATAAAGTAATAATATAGCACACAGTAGTATAGTATACATACAAGACAGTTTAGTGGAGCTCATTGCTGATTGGTTTTATTTTTTGTTTGTTACCTCCTAACTCTGTGTTGACCATGGAACAAACTTTCTAGCTACAATTAGCAATTCTGAATACTTGTCTCCTCTCTCTTTTTCTTGACACTGCGGAGACTGAGAGGGGAAAAACAAAAAAAAAAAAAAATCCTTACCAGTATCAGCCTACTGTCAAAGGGTAAAAATGGGATCATCCAGTGAGCAACTCAGAACATCTAACTAAATCTCTGTTTCAGAGTTTGACGAAGTCAATATCCTTCCATCAATTACTGAAGAAGCCTAGAGAATTAGCTATTTATATCCCAAACTGCCTTTGTGTACATCATCCTAACCTTATCTACAAATGGTCAGCACGGAGATCACACATTATTATCTCATCCTAAAAGAGAAGGATTTGTGATACACGGGCAATGAGCACTAGTTGAATTCAACAAGATTTGTAACTATTCACCAAGTCTGAGAATGATATTCACATTTTTCTGGTTATGAATTAATAGAATAACACCGTACCTACTTGCATAAGTAGAGATATATGATTTTTTTCTTTATTCTCTTGGATACAGTAAAGATTACAATTTTACTTAATGGTAACACCTAATATAGGCTAACATCTGTTATTCTATAAAACATATGCAGTTTTTGCTATTTTGAAAACTAATAATGTTAGTAATTTCCTCATTACCTGAAGAAGGACCACAGAGAAAAATCCCATAAAAACATCATTTCTGGATCACTGGTGGGAATAGGAGTACCTTCATTTTATATCTAGTCACATAAACAGAATCTGGATACTGTATATGGCAGATATGCACTACATACAAGTGACAGCTTTACAAAGAGCTCTTGAGACTCACCATAAAACATCACTAATTTTTTCACTTCCTGGAAAACTCTGTAAAATTATACTATGTTGTTATGAATCAGCAATCATGACCATTAACTTATGTACAAACTCAAAAACTCCAGCTGACTAAATATGGCATATTTTTAATGGTAATCTCAGCATGCTCTGATACAGCTGTTACTTTTTTACTGGTTTATGCTATGCACTGAGATCTGCAGAATGACTCAGATAGTTTTATCCAATTAAGTATGATTGTATAACAATTTATTTTGTTTAAAAGAAAGAAGAGTTAAACACTATTTGACATTCTCTTCATATATTTTAAATGTTAACTGGTTTAATACAATAATCAGTGACATTAATTTAGACTAATTACCCAGTTATTACAATTCATTACAACTCCCACAAACTGCTATTGTTTTTCTCTTAAATCAACTGTAACTGAAGCTGTATTTGTCATTACACTTTGGCCTAGATCAGCAAAAAGAAACTAGTTTCTCGTTATACAAATTAATTCTATATCTCAGTGCTAGGTGATCCCAAAACAGAAGTACTGATCCAAGCTATAGTTCAAGATGACTCAACATAGGGCCAGATTTGTGGAAGAGGGGCTACGGGGACGACACCTCTCCCACGCGGTAGCGCTCAGTGCGGCGCACAGATCTGTAACAGGGTAGGGACAATCATACGACCATTGACAAATCCTCTCCACCGATGTGCTGGAACGTCTCAAACCACAGTCAAAAGTCAGCGTGGCAAGGTATCCCTCCCATCTCTACTTCCTCGCTTCAACAACATTTTTCTTACACAAAAGAAGTGTACACAGATGAAAGGATTAGAAATCATTAAAATGTTAATGAAATTACTGCTAGGCAATTATTCTGCACACATTGATGCTAGATTTCGACAATATCAAAAACACATCTCAGAAGTAATGTTTTAGCATGCCAGAAGCACGTGTGTTAAAAACAACAAATTCTACTGCTTTACATGTCACCAGCTGAGAATGAGGCCATTTTTATTTCAAGGAAGGAAAAGGGACAAAAAAAAAAAAAAAAAAAAAAAAGCACTGAATATTTTCTAAGTTTTCCTAATTCTAAAAATAGCTCTTCATAATAATATATAAATTTTATATATATATAAATTATATACATAAGTTATATATAAAAACTTACTATTTATTACATAAAGAAGCTTGAATCAATTTTTAATTACTGCGCACAGAAGATCTTGTGTTTTAAAAATAGATTTATAATGTTGCAACTTTTTTTTTTCTTCATATCGTAGAAAACACTAAGTTTCAATTTTAGTTTCACGAGTGCCAACCGCTTTTCTTATGATAGCAATAACTCATAACTTTCAGATGATCATCATTTAGGAATCAAAGTGGTAAAGTTCAATTTCTTTTTTATTATATTTCAGAGGAACAAATTTCTCATTGTGTTTCAATGCAAACTCAAGAAAATCTACAAAGGATACAAAAAGGACCCTTTAAACTTCTATATTACTAAAATTTTCATTCAACTGTATTTCCTGAATATCCATATAGAAGTGAGACAGGCAGAGAGTGTCTGCGCTTTATGCATTCTGCAAAGGCTCTGTAGAACAAATTTTGTTTTATTACAGACAAAAATTATCCTGCATACATATGATAACCCAACTGAAGGGCAATAAAATACCCTGTCAAATATATATACACAGCTGACTTTCAAATATTTTGCAGACAAATATCTCTGAAAACTATTTGAAAAGAGAGAGAGATTGGTAGGAGTCTCCCACTGTGACTCCAGACCTCTGACTAACTGAAGATGACATACAGGGGAAAAAAGAAAAATTAGTAGTGGATTCAAAACTGACTTTGAAAGTCCAGATGACACAGTTTAGGTTCTTTTTCAGGTACAAGGAAAAAATGTCAATTCTAACTTGAATATTTGTTTTAGTTGAGCTCTTATTTTATATGTAGCAGTAATACGTGATCTTCCAAGAACACTCTTAAGATAGATTTTGAATGGAATTCCTATTCCTAAGACTGAAAAAAGGATATAGCTGAATATATACAAGAAAATGAGTGACATTTTCTGATATCCTTTGCTCTTTGCTTATTTATAAAAACTAAAACATTAAAAGCTTGCACACTTATTCTAGTGGTTTCATTTAGCAAGGCTCTATCATAGCTTGATGCAATCTGCACTCATAAAACATTTTATATTACATAGAGCCTTTGATCAAACAGCAAAGTCCAGTCATTCTGAACTAAGCACTTAGTATGAGCTAGAATACAGCAAGTATGAAATATACTAATTAAAAACTGGAAACTGAGGCAGTTTACTTTTAGTACAAATCTTAGTCATCTGCAAACTTTACACATGCACACTGCCTTTGCTCAAACCACTAATACAATGTCACACGCTCATTAGTCAAATCTTTTGTAAGAAAGATTTACTACACAAGACGAATTCTTTGATGAAAGTGAAAAAAAGACCCTGTCATTGGCAGCAACCTCAAGACTTTCACGGTAATGACTAGAACTACTTATTTAAGAAGAATTTTTTTCAAATTTTTTTTAGATGGATCATGAAGATGGTTTTTCATGATTGTCTGGGTTTATCCTAGTTTCTGAACTAGATATTGCTAGTGTAAGCAATTAAAAGCAGGTAGATTTTTGGAACAAAAAGAAGATTAATCTTACAGTGTTAAGAAAATGTTTGCTCTATTTAATCTGGTCTGCCTTCAAGGCACAGAAATGAGGATGGGATTCCTCATTTCCTAAAGGGATTGTAAAGAGTGCTTTGAGCTACTTTGTTTCTCATATAACAAGCGATCAGAGTGCTTACTATGTTATGTATGTAAAATTTGCCATATCCTGCTAGTTGCAGAATTCTTAGCAAACTATACATTGTTTTCAAGGAAAGTACGTAATTGAGGGCACATGTATTTTCTATGTACCGTAATCATGCAACAACTAAACACACATACTTTCAATTGCACAACAGAAAGAAAGACTGTTCAACAAAACATGAGTAAAACATTTACATTTAAATTAGAGTATTCCACTGACTCAAACTCATATTCATAGTTTTCATACTAAACAATGCGTCAGCACTATTCCTTGAAAAACCTGTATGCTACTCTCAACATATGTAACTACTATTGAAATGCTATTATTCTAGTTTTACTTATGCACAGTTTAGTTTTACTTTGGAAGACTGAAATGTACACATGATGTTTTTCTATTGCTGATCAGTACAGCAATATCCTTGATTTCAATTATATTTTACTCTAAATATATCCTTATCATCAACAGTTGCTGACTGATCACGTATTTCATGACAGAAGTAAAACCTCTAATTCAAAAGAGTAGGAGACAAGGAGCTTTATTTTCTCCCTTCCTTTTACTATAACTTAACATATTAATTTTTAAAACTCACAGCTTAAATTTCAAAGCCTTCATCATGTATTTGTTGTTTGAAGTTAAATCTAATGTATATCACATCAAAATATGAAGACAAACCAAGATTTCAGTAGTCCATCATTAACTGCACGACAATATCAAAAGCTTCACAAAATTCCTAACATTCACAAAATTATTGCACAAAGCTTATAAAATCTGGCGGCCAAAAATGGTATGGCATTGGTATTTTAATATGCCAGAATGTTATCATATTTATTTCTCATTAACGCAACTAGAACCCAAAGACTTTTTCCTGATTGGAGGATATACTCTACAAAGAAAAATATAGTCCCTAAGTTGACAACTTTCCAATTGTCCAACAGGACAATTTGAAATTAAATGCACATAGGGGAGGTAAGAAAGTAAGGACTAAGAGAAAAGGGGAGAGGAAGAGGGAGCAAGCAAAGAGAAAAGGGGGTTGGGAGGGAGAGGTGGAGAGAGATCAAGGGGAAAAGGAGGAGGAAGGAGGGAGAGAAACCTAATATTAGTAAGGCCACACAATTATACAAATTATTTATCACGATGATTACTAATTCCATATAATGAGATAGTCTGGGTGTCACAAGATGACCAATGAAAGAAAGGCTATGAAACGCGCAGCCGTGTTCTCTGCTCGATGCGAAGAAAAAGGCCATTAAAACGACTGCCTTATCCTGTGAAGAGCAGGACAGAAGCCTGAAAAGTTGATTCTCCATTAGGACTTGGCAGAATGTTTTGGAATGTAGATAGAGCAAATGGAAGCTTCCCCCTCCAGAGGTATTAAGTCCAGCTCAAGCGATTTACTGAAACAATACGTCAGTGCTTCACAGCTGTTCCAAGGACTATACAAAAAATTCTGGATGTATCAATCTTATTACCTGTAAAGAATTGTCAAAATAAAACTGTCAGGATAAGACAGAGTAGCAAACACGACAAAAGACAAGAGGAGCCAAGCTGATCACAGCCAAAGGGAGACTCTGCAGATGACCATCCTTGAAACGTTTTCTTTAACTCAGAGTTGAAGCATGAGACGGGATGACAGATAGACAAAGAGCATCATTGCTTTAGTGAGCAATTGTTCCCAAAGTGGTTACCAATGTTCCAAGGTTTTCAGGGTCATGATATACAAATGTCGTGACATGCGTCATGACACAAATAGTGACAAATGTAAGCAAATAAAAATAATTAAAGCCTGTAAAATATACTACTTTTAAAATTTAACATTTTGTCTGTATAGGTGTGACAGGACACACACCTTTTCTGCTATCTGTAGCCCAGTCCAGGTTGCTCTCTAGCTTTTCTTTTCTTTTTTCTTTTTTTTTTTTTTTCTTTTTTTTCCCTGGAAATAATAACCCGAAAACCTTAGTATTCCTTTTGTATCCTACACAGCTCTTTCCACATAACTCTTATCAAATCTCTGGACAACATCAAGTCTGTTAGGATAGCAAATGTACTGCGAAATGACCTGGACAAGTTGGACAAATAAATATGTAGATAGACTAGCATTCAGAAACGATGAGAGTTTTTCATCTAGCTGAGGGAATATGAACTGCACAAACAAATGAGAACATAACTATATCTGTACGTAAATACCAAACTTTAATTTTTTCATGCATTAATCAGAAAATAACAGCACAAGCTGAATTTGCTAGCACTACTCAGCAATAGAGTGTAGACATAACCTGCATACATACACACACACACTCATATATACATATATTTTGTATATATGTTTATAGAAATAGAAGAGCAGAGAAAATATACAGACTTTGAACTGAATAGAAGAGCTGAGGAAGAAAGAAACTATGGCAATGACAAAGATGCATATATGTCAGTTCTAAAATCACCTGATAACAGAATAGATCAACTGACTTTCTGTTAAAGTAAAATGCAAGGAAGGTGGGCAGGAATGGAAAGCAATATAGAAGTCCTGGTGTCTCTGAGAAAAGGAGTAAAGATTGTTATTGCAATAGGAGGACAATAAATGTTTGAATGAATAATACGGTAGAAATTCAAGATGGATTTAAAAGACTGCTTGTTAAATACAAGACATTAATATAAATGAAATCTATACATCCTTCTTTCTTAAAAACATCTCTATGTTTCTACAGAATCATTTAATTAGTATTGACCATAGACAACTCAAAAATAGAACTGGGGCAGACATAATAATGTAAATAATGATATGAATCAAGAAACATATTATTTGTCACAAGCTTAGCTTTAGAAATTTGTACAGAGGCAGAAATCTTCTTTTGTACCTTTTTTTTCAGTTTTAATTTGACCAAAATGTGAGACTAATGGGAAAACTGTAACTTTAATCTATGTCTAATGTAGAGAAAATGGGCATTTCTTTAGCATTAAACATGTCAAATACACTTGTGAAACATCGTAAGTGTACTACACTTCCCTAAGCGTTCCCATTACACTGAAAATATAACTATGGTAGAGCCAATCTCTCCAAAATCTTTCTGCTGCTGCCATAATATTTAAATAATGTTCCTAATGTTTATGTGATTAAAAATCCTACAAGAAAGTTCTGTACTACAAGAGCTATATCATGAAAAAAAAAAGGAATATGTGAGTTTCTGGCCCAGCTTTTGTATCTTTTCTTTGTGGCTTGAATGTTTCCCCATCGAGGAAACATTTGCTGCATTCTTAAAAGAACTACTAAGCTAAGACTTTCAGAGGTGGATATTCTTTTTGGATATTTTGCTTTCTAAGTACGCACACTGAAACATCTAAATGTGTTTGACTTTAAAGTGTGTTGCAAATTACATCAAACAGCGCTTCAGGAAATGAATTTGCACTATATTTCTTTCACGATGTTTCTTTTTGAGGGGACTACATCCTTCCATAGCAATGAAATTCTCTACTAGCTTCCTCCTTTCCCTTTTTCAGGCTGCAAAGCTCCTTAAAGACTCTGCCACAGTATCACTAACGCTTTCTCTTTGTAGGTACATCAACTAAATGCAATCAATGCGGAAAGTTAAAATTGTCATGTGATTTTACAAAACCAGTATCCCACTGATTTAGTTTATGAAGCAAAACATGAATACTGCGGGAGATTCCTCCCAGGATAAACAGAGGGACACCAGGCCTGGACTCTTGGGGAGCTGCCAAAGGTTTCAGGGGTCAGATGGTCCTACCTTAGGACACTCCACGGCTCTCCCAGGAGGCGCAGAGCCAGTGGAAGCTGGCTGGCGCCCTCTCGGCTGCACCCCAGCCCTCTCCTGGCACCACTTCTCATCGCTGTTCCTGGCATTTTTGCACCACTGTAGCTGGTATCACAGAACTACCTTAGAGACAAAACTAATTGCCTGAACACGAGGGGGGAATTTCTTCCCTGTGAGAGTGACAGAGCACTGGAACAGGTTGCCCAGAGAGGTGGTGGAGTCTCCTTCTCTGGAGATCTTCAAGGCCTGCCTGGATGCAACCCTGTCTAACATGCTGTAGGTGACCCTGTTTGAGCAGGGAGGTTGGACTAGGTGATCTCCAGAGGTCCCTTCCAACCTTACCGATTCTATGATGCTTAGCACTACACATAATACACATTTCTGCACATAAAATTTTGTGTTTATGGAATTTTTGCCTCAGTGACACAACAGGCAAGCCTAGGTTTATCCAAGAAAGCAAGCAGCATGCTAAAATACTAAAAACTGTAGGAATTAATTTTGTATACCTCATAAGCTAAACATTGAATAAAAGTTGCAAAAAGAAGAGCCCGTTTCTTGTCTTAGTGCAGACAGTACATGTGGTAGTTCTTACTATAAGAACATTAGTATCATGCTTAAAATACCAAAAACGTGTAGCTGACATATTCTGGAGTACCCCCTCTTCCCTTTTTCTTAAGCTTTAGCAAAAATGAAACTAGACGCAATCAGCAGCACTGTACAGGATATGGCCACAAAGAAAGCAAGTAACTGTTTTGAACAGGTCTGGTGATCAGGTGTTTCAGTTCACACAGAAAACCCTCTTAAATAATTAACAGAACACTCATTTTAGCTACTTTCTGATGATGTGTTAAATGTGCTGCATTAAGAAATCGGTTTGGAAGCACTAATCACTTAAAAAATGCACAGTGCCCCTTCTAATTTTTTGAGCATGATAACTAATACGTTTAAGGAATATTTAAAATAGTTAGCATGAATATGAAATAACGGTTCTTCTCTGTAGACATAAAAAAATGTACAGTGCTGCTTTCCAGGTAGCTTACCATGACTTGCCCGGAGGTTATTTTCAAGGATTCCTTCAGGGCAAGGGGGAATGGTTGTACATATTATACTGCAACCCTTCAGTGTCACAAAGCTTTTCATTTTCAACTTCTGAACAAAAAATGGGAAAAGTTCTACTGACTCAGCTTTTTCAGACATGACTATAAGAAACAGCACTCAGAGTGCCAGACGAGCTCTAGGGGCAGCCAGGCGTGACAGGAGCTGTTGCTCCACAACGTGGAACTCCTCTGCTCCTTCTCTGTCTCTAATGGAAAAAAGACAGGACCGTGATCTCGTTTAAAGTGTTGGAAGCACAGCAGTACATTGCGGCTCGCTCAGTTTGATTCTCTTCCCCTCTGAAACCAACACTTGCATTTCTAACAAAGATAAAATCAAACGGTTTGATCTAGTGCAAGGCTGTCACAGGAGAAGAGAAAGCCCATGAATGTCTTAATGATTCTACAAAAACAGAGACTCTTCAGCTGGCTCAAAATTAAAATAACCAGTATTTCCACTATAAAAAGACATGCATAATCAGTCTTCTCATAAAATTCTGCAGGTATGGTATTCTCTACTAGCTTCCTCCTTTCCCTTTTTCAGGCTGCAAAGCTCCTTAAAGACTCTGCCACAGTATCACTAACGCTTTCTCTTTGTAGGTACATCAACTAAATGCAATCAATGCGGAAAGTTAAACTTGTCATGTGATTTTACAAAACCAGTATCCCACTGATTTAGTTTATGAAGCAAAACATGAATACTGCGGGAGATTCCTCCCAGGATAAACAGAGGGACACCAGGCCTGGACTCTTGGGGAGCTGCCAAAGGTTTCAGGGGTCAGATGGTCCTATTAGAGCTACGGAATTTGCATGTCAGGATTAAATAGCATTCAGGACATGCGAATGGAGCTTCATTGCAATCTTTTCTCCTTACTTCATTATCTTTAAAACTTTACAGATGACCAGTAGTACCTCATTTAAATGTCTGTTCTTTACAGTATAATGAAAAGCTGATGTGCAATCAAACATGGCATTCTTATGCCATTACTGAAACAAACAAAACAAATATAATAATAATATTCAAAATACTCAATGCAAATGAAACAAGCCAAAATCTTGCAAGTCTTATATGTGTATCATTTCATGTGATCCATTTCACAACTGCAGAATTAATAAACACTCCAGTCTTGACCAATGTAATCATTTCATTCAGGTGTTCTCTTCCATCCTTCATTTTCTCTCCTCCCTTTTTTGGAATCTGATTTTAAGTCTTTATTAATTCTTTAGCACGGGGATGAGTCACATGAAATGGATATGCCAAATATATGCATAATCCATAAATAAATATTTGAATAAGAGCAAATGAAAGCATTAGAAGTTTGCTGAAGCTGATCAGCATCTTTGACAATAATTATTTTCACTTAACTTTCAAAATCAAATAGAGCAAAATAAATTTGGTATTTGAGCCATTAAATAAAAGAGAAAGGATAATAATGCATCTCACTTGAAAGAAAGAATGCATAATAGATAAAGAACAATTCAATACAGAAAAAATGGAGATGGGCTGACTTTGAGGAGTCACTGTTAATTAAATAAAACTACTTCAGAAAAAATATCACTAGAAAGGTATTAGAACAATATAACAGATGAGCGTTGGAGTGGTGTTATAAAAATAATGTATGAGGAAAACCTAAAACTAGGCTGTTAAAGTGAACTTGATATAGCTTAGTAGTAGCACATGCAGAAGACTGTTGTACCACATAGAAAATGTAGCACTGCACTTTCTACATTGCTATTTGACTACTATTTACTAAGAAAAATTTAAAATAAACTGGTAAGGAATCAGTCTAGGTATTGAACAAGGTTATTAGCTTTTCAGCACAGAACCAGGATACTGCATCAGTTTGATCTGTTCTTTGTTGGACTGTGAGTTAGTGTCCTCTGAGCAGGTAGAAGTTGGCAGAATCTCTGAGGGCTGAAGGGGTGCGAGAGTCAGAGCAACCAGCCTGCAAGACCAGAGGGGGAATGGCAAAGCTTCAGGAGAGATGAAACGCTCCTGGGGATTCAAGCAGACCACCCAGACGTCGCTGCAATTCAAAAGCCACCAAGCTGACTGAAGGCAACCCTGGCTTCGCTCAGTAAGCATTCTACTAGAAAGAGGAAACTTTTTTATATGACTTATTTATTTCTGTTGTTTTGCCTATTAATTTTCACTTTGTGTAAAAATTGAAAGTCATCTAGTTTATAGCCAAATAGAATTTGAGATTTTTGAGTTTGAAGAGTTGTTTTTGGTGAGCTCACTATCAGAAAAAAAGGTTAAGGCAGATTGCCTTAACACTTCAGGCTAACCTGTGGTCCTGCAACAAATACAAACACAGAGCCCCAATTTTTACTTGGTATATAGGTGTATATCTAAGCAGATCTTGTATAAAAGTAAGAACAAAGGACAGAAATCTTGTAAGAAAAGTGCTACTGCTGGCAGGTGTAGGGAAACACCTGAAGGCAAAAGCTGAAAGAAAAGGTCAGAAAAAGAATAAAGTAAAATAAGATATAAAAACAATTATAAAAGAGAACCAACTAACATCAAAAAATAACGTAATATGCATTGTATTTGGGAAAATTAAATTTTCACAAGTGAGAATTATTGTCTATAATGAGTAATAGGTTAGATAAAATATACTCAAAGAGTTAAGTGAAAATACAAATCTGAATTTTAAGATGTAGGATAATAGCATGATGTATACTAAAATACCAGTAAAATGTCCTCTCATATCAATTCTGTAATGAGTCAAAGCACAAATATATTACAACTTAAGTAACATTGGCGCAGGCACAGTTAACTTTCCATTACTTCATTCATAGAGGTGCTGATATCCGTAATTCCCATTAGTTAAAATAAGAGAAAGATCAGTAGCAAAATGTATTACTTACACAAATAGTAATCATATGTACTATTAGGAAAGCTAAGGAGCACTAAGAACTCTTAAAATTATCATCTGGATATAATCAATAAGATTATTAGATAATTAGATTATCTGAATACACATTTGATAATAATCTGTAAGTTATTTTATCATATTTAAAGCACTGCTTAAATAAAATTTTCATTATCATCTCCTGATAGACAAACAGTACTTCTATTTTTAAAAATATAAACTATAAAATACCATTTACTATGCAAGATTGGTTCTTAGACACTCCCATGGCTGACAGCCTTAAACATATATCTTGAGTATTTTCAGTACAAAAATTTCAAAATAAAAAGTAAAAAGCCACAATTTGAGTTTAAACTTAGACTTGCTTGTTTCTTTCTTGGGACATTTTTCCATTTGGAAAAACACGAGGATGTGATACTGATTTGTGTTTGTCCCTCCCTGAAGCCAATGCTTTGACTCATATTGAAAACTCTGTAGATCAAAAACTTAATTTCTGCACCGTAAGTGGGAGCACTTGCTCTGATTTACAAAATCTCTTTACACAGTCACTACTGCTTAAGTTGAAACATATGTGCCAACTCCTATGTTATGTACTAGCTTCCAGGAAAGATGATCTCTTAAGCATTTTGCTGGCAAGAAGTATTTATCGATCCTTGCAGGTCAGAGTTTTATTTTTTTCCAGAAAGCATACTACTATTTACACAAGATTATTAGTGCTGAGATTCACACAATGCAGTTCCCATTTAACTGAGTAAATTAATAATTCCCAGAGTTAGGTAAACATCACTGCAGTTCACAGGAGAGTTAAAGTGAAGCACAAAATACATTGCCTCTGGGGACATCTGAAATTATACAAGAGCTTAGGGCTTTTGGTTGTTTAAAACTGCCTGTGTAAGTCCAACACATTCTTTGGTATTTAAAATGTGACAGACTGGGGCACATAGTGTTCTCTCTGCATTTGTTCCTTTGAAGTTAGTATTTATTTAAGAACTAAATTCATTTTCCTTAGTGAAACATAAAACACAAGTAATTTTTTGTCCTATTCTTTTTCTTTTCCCCAAGCTTTCATTTTTATTATGTTATCTGACTGGATACTAAATTATGGTTACATAGCAACCTCTAAGTAAATTGGAAACTGTAAGAAGTATATAAAGAATATCTGATAAACAAAGTTCAGAAAGGTATGAAATGACCAAAAAAGTATGAAAACAAATTCTAAGCAAAGACCTAGAAATAAATACAAGAGGATAAAACCATTGAAAACAGTGGAACACCTAAAACTAATATTGAAGAAAAGAGACTCTGGGGCCCAATTTAACTCGATGACAATCTCTTTTGTTTCGAGACTGCATCAACTCCTTCCACTGTTTGTAGTTTATCTACAAAGACACAGTAGATTAATATCATCTATATATATTTGAGGACTATATATTTCAGTGCTTCACTCCATGAATATTGGATTTGTCATCCTTTTTCTGTATTTAGCACTAGCAGTTTAGTAATGATTCAAAAGACTACGCCATAACATAAATTTAGGATTAAAAACACTTCCAAGCGTTTTTTTTTTTGTTTCATATGCTTTTCTTAAGCCAATACACAGCCAGTGAACACATTTGTGCGCAGACCTGTTCCTGTCACTGGGAGTTTTTACTCCCTGTACTGTTCTTGCCGTACCCTTACACACAATGCACACACAGAGATCATCACTCCATAGAGAGAACTGGTCACTGATTCTTCTCCGTGCAGGATATGTATATCTATCTTTCCAGAGACAGGATATGTATGTCTGTCTTTCCAGAGATGAGCTTTCCCTTCTTCTTCCTGCTTTTTCTTCCATGTCATCTTTTAGCCTTCCTGCAAATTCACTCAAAAACAGTTTGCAGACACCCCCCTCCCCCTTTTTTTTTTAAAAAAAGGTCACTTTGCTTTGCTTCTGCATTTGTTTTTCATGTTGTGGTTTGGCGATGCAGTTGACTGTCACATTGTCCTCTTTTCCTATGTTCACAAATCTGGCCAATTGCAACAATTTAGCTTTTTTCCCTTAACTTTAGATCTCTGATCACCATT
This sequence comes from Rhea pennata, assembly GCF_028389875.1. Lineage (NCBI taxonomy): Eukaryota > Metazoa > Chordata > Aves > Rheiformes > Rheidae > Rhea > Rhea pennata. The sequence continues at coordinate 43,506,255 of NC_084666.1, read as the reverse complement.
GCAGACTGACCTCAAAGTAGTTACATACTATGAGTCTTTCAAAATTTCATATTTGATTGTCTTCCAGCTTTTTTAAATAACTCCGAATTTTCTCCAGTGTTTGAATTTTCACATTCAAAATCAACCTTTAAAACACTTGCTCTTTTCATCTCTGCAAATATAGCCTACTGAATCTCTCAGTTTCAGACTGAGTTGTTAGATTATTTCCTTTCATTATGTCTTTTATTTCTGCATGTCCAGATGCATTCTTGTTTCTATTGCTATAGCTCATGCCATGTATTATACTTAGAAGCGATTAGTAAGCACTCCAAATCATTATTTACATTCATCATGAATATTTACAGAAAGCTAACAAATATGGCAGAAAGGAGCTTCTGAGAGTGGGTGTGACACTTGTATCAGGCTATTTATACAAAACTAGTAAAAGCAAAATTTATGTGACAGTTTTTAGTAGGATGCTGGATTTATGCTGAGGCTCTCAAGTAACTTAAAGTTGCCATTCAAGCAAGCTGAGCTTTGAAAGTGTCCTTTATTTTGTAAGGCATTACTGTAAAGTCCAGTTTACCAAACAAAGCTAATGTAAAAACAGTAAACAAAACAAAACCATGATGATGATGATGTCTCCTTAGAAATAAACAGAAGTATTAAATAAATGAATACACTAAGTATTTGACTGAGGTGACACTCCATATCTGTACAAAGCAATCTATGCATACATCGCACTTTCAGTGATCTTGGACTCACTAGGGTAAAGCAGACCAAGTGTAACCATCTCTAAAGGTTGTACGCAAGTCCACATTTGTAACTGTGGTCGCTTAAAATGGCCAAGGCAAAGTATATCTATATACAAAGTATATCTATAAACAAAAAACAGCTAGCTGAAAGCTTAATTTCAGAGTTTTATCAGCAAGTTAAATTTAATTCTTCTAGTTTTCTGTTTTGCTCCATTTTTGGAGGTCATGACAAAATCAGGTAGCAGATACTTACTTCCTCTCCTCTCTGCTCCTCCTCGCTCCCCTCCCCGCCAAAAAAAGGTTTTTAAGTTACAGATACTCACTGATGGTTCTTTAGGAAATACAGTATACACTACTGAATACATAGAGGAATGATCAAAATATCCATTTTGTAATAATATACTTATTTTAGAAAAAATATATTTTTATTAAATGATCAGAACTAATATTATCACTATGATCCATTTGTACTAACTTACTATGTATTCCTTAAAATCTTTATTTTATGGATTTCTCACTCCCCCCAACCCCTCCTTTTAGGTATTTGAAAACCTCCTTTCCAGGAATTAACAGGAGTTTTTTACACTGTACAATACTGATGGTGTTTTGGGCTGTGATTTTGTCTTCATGTGCTTCTTTTTTTTTTTTTTTTTTTTTTTTTTTAATGACTGTTCTGTGAAACTTGTTTTCTCTGTATTTCAGAGAAACTTTCAGAGCACTGAAGGCATGATTACACAGCAAAACAAAAAAGGATTGAGTTTTGCAAACATTTCTTTGTAAGTTCCTTTCTTTATTTTTATTTATCTGCAAGCGTGTGACTAAAAACATCAGGACTAAGGAGCTTGTTAAATAGCACTTTTCTGTTCCTTATGAAAAGTTTTGATAACATCTATTTAATGACTGTTGTATTACTTACATTGATATCTTCCAAATCCAAGTTATTCAGAATGACATTGTTCCTCTTCCAGATGATGGGAGGTCTCAGAGTGCCCTGAATCGCACAGCTTAAGACAGCACTTTGTCCTACTGTCGCTGCAGTGGTGCTTATTTTTTGATCTTCTGGCAGACTCAGCTGAACCACCTCTGCAAACGATACATTGTTGTAATGTTAATTTGCATACAGTTCCATAAGGTTAATTAGCATGCACTTTTTGTACACGAGTAATTTAGAGATTTTAATTGGAATTAAAGTAAAGAGAACTTCCAACAACCACAGGAAGGTTCAGAGTATTTCAAATTAAAGGTCAGCATGACATTTCTATTCAACTGACTGACAAGTATCACCTTATAGGAATGGAAGCACTTAACATGAATCCCAGAGACACGGCTATAACAAACACGACGGGCTATACCCAAAGATAGACATCGGAAGTTATTTAATTGTTAGGGCAATGCAGTATAGTAGTCAGCGTCTGCACTTGAACGGAAACGAGAGTGTGGTTGTCGGAGTCACGCATACGAGTTCATTTTCAGAAAAGTGAAAATGTGAATGGAGCTCAATGCACAAAATCTACAGGACAGAGATGGAAATGAAAGGGATAAAGTGAATTCTGCATTCATAATACAAAAAGAAAGTATTTGCTGAGGTTTCCGTACTGGTTTACCATTTTTTTTTTTTTTAATATGGTTTTTGGAGAGATTATTTTTTGGCCACTGTTTTGATAGCTTTTTTTCTCGGTATCGATGAGAATCCAGTTTTGCAATTAAACTGGTATTACTCATCTCTTATATTTCAGTGTCACGAGCATACTCATTACTCATGGCCATCAAACACATCAGTTTATGTCATTTTCAGAAAACAAATTTAAAATAATTTCTTAATTTTTTTCTGGCCAAACATTATTCCTTTTATAATTTGAGACATCCAGAGTAAGAATAATAAATAGTTAAAGTACCTTAATAAAGCTCTCCTAAATACCAAAAATAGAGCACTCTGTAATATAAATTCTCAAACCGTAGTATCTGCCAAGAAACAGCACAACTATGATGGAATACAGCACCTAGCACAAGTACAGAGTACAGCACTGTAGAACAGGGAAAGACAAACCTGAAGTAAGAGCACTACTTCACTTGAAATATCCTGAACTGTTTCACCACCTATTCTTTGCTAATAATAAAGTATTTTACAAAGCTTTGTAAGCCACTTTTGATTTATTTAGCATTACCTGAAATATCTTACTATAAAATATCTGCAAATCAGTAAATTTAGGGGATGAAGTTCCAAAAGTGTCTCTCTGGAGTCAGGGAGGGAAGGGGAGTTTCTCTTTTTTGTGAGTTTTTTCTTTTTGGTAAGTATTGCTAACCCCTTTAAAAGCAAAAACATTAAGAACATGTGCAAATAAATTTGTTCTGCATTGATAAATGAATAAGAAAACATTAAATCAACATGAGAAATCTGAAATGTTTTGACATTCATAGCAAGTTCATAGAAAAAAAAAAAAACAATATTGGCCATGAAAAGTACGTGACATTTCTAAAATTAATATCAATGCAGTATATTCAAACTCACTAATATCTTGTGGGAATGAGGACTATCTTTTGTATGGTATTTGAAATATCAAAAAAATACAATTATAAAACAATTTAATAAGTAAAAAAATAAAATCAAGAAAATGACTGAACAAATTATAATTCAGTATGAATAAATACAATAGTAAATATAAACTGTACAACCTTTAAAGGAAAAGTATTTTAATTTTAATTTAATGAAATCTTTGTCATACAATTTTGGAACAAAATTATTTGATGCAAAGGCAAGTAACTATTTCAAAAATACTATTAGTAGAGAATTACTCCCAGTCCTTTCAAACTAACATTATAAAGTATATCATCCTCCATTTTTCATTGCCTCTGGAATTTCATATAGCAAAAAAAAAAATACATAAGCTCATGAACTACCTTTGTATGTCTACATCAGCTGAAAAAAGCTGAAAAAAATGAGCAAATAACAAGAAGGGAAAAAGAAAAAGAAAAAGGGAAAAAAAAAAAAAAAGAAAAAAGCTATGTGAGCATTCCTTTTAAACCAAAGAGAAAGATCTAGTTTTTCATTTTCAGATTTTTTCGTATTTTTGAGTGATCATTCAAAAATTCTGGCATGTACAATAAGAGTCAGATAATAAATACTTTCTCTGATAATCCATAGAGCAAACAGCTCTGAATTTAAAGGGAGGCCATTCCCACGCTGCAAAAATCACTTGAACATTTACACAGAAAGGTGTACACATTGATTTGATTTGATGATACTGCATACAGTGAGCTACAGAAGAAGGAAGTGTATGTGAGGCTGAACAGTTGAGAGTTGTCTTTTAAACTTCAGGTAAGTCTGATTAAATACAACATCTTAGAATTCTATCTTTGTAAGGATTTTGTTCTACTAGGCAGAAGAGGTATAGAAGTTGAAGGGGTTTAACATGATACCTGCCATGTAATGGACCCTTTCTACTTGACTTTGACAGCCTTCCAAATTGCAATTCTTCAGCTCAGCTGCTAAAGCATGAAAAATCTCTGGTTATCTTATATTTCATTTTTTAAATTAACTACAAAAAGCATCATGAATCTATTCTCTTTTAATTATCAAATCAGCTTTATATGAGACATTAGTCTTTTGATTATAGCAAAACAGCAGCCTATGAGCAAGCTAAGATTCTGTTACTGTTTTTTAGTCTCATGAAAGCAATACTTTGTAATTAACACAATTTAAACGACAATATATTTTGTTTTACACCCCCACCCCCACCCCATGCAAGCATAAAAGAAGCATTTCAATAGCTCCAGGAAGCAAAGCTTTGTTGCTCTATAATTAAAGAATAAAATCAATGTCTCAATTTTCAAGCAGAAATGGGACCAAAAAGGCTTATTTTTTTCTTTTCCAGAAGGAACTTTCTATGACTCAAAACTCAGTGACGCTGCTCACTAGATACATGCAAATGTGATCGTCTCATTATTTTCTAACTAGACACACTATGTGACAAAACTTGCAACACCAGGAAAAGAAAATGAATCGAAAATTGTGCTGTTGTCTGGAGTTTTTAAAATGTACTGCATCCATCTGATGATTTATCCAATCCTACGGGACATGATTCTTCGGCGATGCTGAATCTAGGTGACAACCTAGATTTCCTGAAACCTACCTGCACGAATAGCAAAAGATTCAAAACTTCTGACAGACAGCAATTGCCAACGCTAATATTTTGCTTCTTTACAGAATTCACTACGCAAACATCTCAAAAGGAAGGTAAATATTATGAAACTCATTTTATAGAGGGGTAATTATTTGCATTTTCCAAAGTCACTGTTTAATTTAAGATAGTCATGAAACAATGCTCATAAAATGAGCTTTTGCTGTTGGACCCCCTCTGAAAAATGCTAAACTTCACATGATAAATTGAGCTACGTAATTCAAAGTCTACCAGAGATGGAAGTCTTTTTTCAATTAACTCAATTATTACTGTGGATGTCTGTATGCAGAAGGCCAGTAGTCGTCTATTACAGAAGCAGTTACCATTTTTTAATCAAAACACAACAGCAGAAAAGGGAAGAGTTAACAAATGTAATGTTTGCCCCCGTAACAAAGATGGTATTCAGAAATCAAAAAAGAGAGAGCAGTATTACTATATTTTGTTGAAACTAAACAATTCATTTGATTCATTAGATTCATCGTGTTCATTTTTAACTGCTTTATATCTATTTGTAATCATAGCCTTGCCTTAGAGAATAACAATCAAGAAGAAAGAAAAAGTTATAATAAAAAAATAAAATGATAATACTAATTTTGCCAGAAGAATTACCTAAAAAGATTTAATTAATTCTCAATCTTCAATATGATATATGTTAATAGTCCATTTACAACTTTTAGCATCTACCCCTATTGTACCAAAGAAGCTAAATGCATAATTTTCTAAAATTAAGCACAGTGTCACACCTGGAACCAATCAATGTACTGAAGTGTTACATATTTGTTAACAGTTATAAAAACAAACACTTTAATAAATATACTGGAAGTATTGTTCCCCTCAAAGTATTGAATATCACTTAAATAAAAACCTTCATATATTATGCAATTATGAGCAATAATTTAAATGATTAATTTTTCTAGAAAAAAGTTTGTGATGGAACTGAAATATTTTTTCTTATTTTCTACAGATAAATCTGCTGTGTATATTTGCATTTTCTTAAAAACCAACACCCTCGTTCCCCAGCCCAAGGAGGGGGAGTACCTGGAGCAGAGTTCTTTGACAGGCAACCCCCGAAAATCATTGTTAATTAACTGACTACAGCGCTCACAGCCCAGGCTATGATAGCACATAGGAAACAGCAGAGCTAGGCTCAGGAGCTACGAGATGCATGAACCATCTCTTCTTTCCTCCCCCAAAGGAACGAACCTAGCTCTGAGAGCAAGTTCTTTCTGCCACACAGTAACATTAAAAACATGCAGGAAGCTGGTTTTAGCTTATAGTTTGCTGTTATCAAAAATGTGAAAGGTCTACTATGGTACACTGTATTAATGAATGTTGTTCATTACCTGGCTCTTTCAGGTACATCATCAGGTCAGTAAAGACTTTGAGTTCTAAACCACAAGAAGTTACCGATGACCAACCAAAAAAAAAAAAAAAAAAGGAAGGACCCAAAAATATTTGGGTCTGAAAAAATGTTAGGGAGGTTAGGGAAATCAGAAATAGTGAATCCAAAGTAAATGTTAAACGTTTGGAAGACATTTTATAACATTAACACTGCCCAGGAAGATAAAACTCTTGCTGAAGGAGCTCAGAAATACTTGACATAAAAAATGTTACTGTTTTAAATATAAGACATCCCTGTGCTGTTGAGCGATGCACATTAGATGGCTGAAAAGCTTTGGCAGATTTCATGGCTGCTGCAGCCATTTCGCTAACTCCTCTACCCTTCATTCTGCCAAACAGTCCAAAGCCAAGCTCTTTTGGTTCCTCCCCTTATACTTTTCCCTAATAATCTGATCACTTATACTAGATCCAACTCCAATTCCTCCTTCTTGAAAACAGATGAACTAGAACTGTACACAACATTTTGGATGAAAAATGTGCGATCTATTAGCTGATTCATATCTTTTCTTGAGTGACTTCAACCAACACATCTGAAGAATGCAGTTGCCATTTTCACATTGACCTCATCCGGCACCTCATGCTCAACCCATGACTGACAAGTCCACAGAGCTCTCCTCCCCTGCTGTTTCCAATAGATGAATTCTCAGCTTGAAGTAGAATTTCTTACTATTAGCTAAGTACAGGATCTGCTACTTTGTAACATAATGTTTCATCTCATTTTTACTGTGCCAAATTCAAAGGTTGTTTATTCCTCTACCATAAAAATCTGGTATTTTTTTTTATGTTGATGATGACTTCCAAATCTCAGTCTTTGAAGACTTCTCTTACCCTCCCCTCTTTTTTTTTCCTGGGGGTTGGGAGGAGGGAAGCAGGGAGATATCTTTGAGGAAGATATTACAGTATTGCAAATGATGATCAATTATCAAACACTGATAGAGCATCAGAGCTCCAGTTCTCTTCATTTGTCAGATGTTTAGTAACCAAGTTATGAAAAATAGGGAAAAGGATTTTTTTTTTAAAGCTGGCATTTTGTGAAAATATCCCAGCAGTAACAGGGATAAATCAACAACGAAACATTACTTTAGTCATTATTTCTTCAAAGAATCATACATCTTGGCTTGTCTTTCTTTGTATAGTTAAGCTATATCAATATTCTTGCAAGCTAGAAGATAAAACAGTATCACTATATTTTTAAAACATAGCAGATAAAGGTTAGTGCTAGAGAAAAAAGATAGTAATAGCTGTGTGATGCTTTGATCCATCTATTCATTTTCTTAAACCTTAGGACAATGAGCTTCTGCCCAAAACATGAAACATTCTGCAAAGCTCTAAAACAACTTGTTTATAAAAAGAGCTGGTACACTTGAAACTCTTTTAGTTTTCTGAAGAAGATAAAGAATAGGTGGTATAATTTGGGGCTTTTCAGATCTCTCCCTACTATGAAAAAATCACATCCCTAACTCCCTTCATGACCCAATATAGTCTGCAGGCACTAAACATTTTTACAATACCCATTCTCGTCGGGTACTGGATCAGGCTAATAGAGGAAGAAATGTCAATATGTATGACATTTCACATGGGATTGAAGAACAGGTTTCCTATGACCAATTTCATATGACCAGCCACTAGACCACTTTGAATTAAAGTTTTCAAAAGATAAGAAGTACATGAAGATGTTGTATTTGGACTTCATATACTACATAATAATTGATTACCTATTACAGGGAGGAAGACCTTATATAATTGTAGACTCTTTGGGTTAATTAAATTCCATTAACAAATGTATAATTTGAGTCTTCTCATCTACTTATGTAAGTTTTACGTATTTATTCACAGCAGCCACAAAACACTTTTTTGTCTAAACTAATGAACATTATGTAGACTGGTACTCACTTTCTAAAATTAAGACTGCATTAAGCCTGTATTTATTTTGTTTGCCTATTTAGAATGTAATTTAAAAGCAATCAACTTTTAAAAGCATGTAAAGAAGCCTTTTGTCTATGGCCTACAGTACGCTTTAAGCTTAAGGGATAGCATATAAAATCTAGCATAAAGGATCCTAAATGAGTGCCTTTCCAGGATAAATTTTTGCCTTTTGCTCTGCTACAGTAAACTGCCAGGTCTTTTTTTTTTCCAAAAGTACTCTGTAACTACAGGGTATTTACAGCTACTACTTTTCAACAGAATATGAAATGTTCTCTTTGTTCTTGGCTCTGTTTCCAAAGTCATAAAAACCTGTAATGCACTTAAAAGTAATTAACAAATTAAATAATGCTTAGAACCACCAAGTCTAGACATAACACTTTTAAGGAACTTGCAATGATGAAAAGTAAAGAACGAAAAATGCCACAAAGATAGAAAGGATATGAAGTTTGAAGCACAAAATGCTTACTACTAGGAATTTTCTGAGCAGTATTTTTCAAAAATGTCGTATCAACAAATGCAAAGGCCTTGAAATCAATCAACAGCTGGATGTATTCCACCAACAGAAAACTCCAAAGAAAGAAAGTTCTCAACAAACACCATCAGGTGTTAATTATTTCAGTTAACTGAGGAAAAACATGAATTTACTGCCATTTGGCTGTGGCAAGTCTTACCACAACATTTCCTGATAGCTGAAATGCAAATATTTAATAATTCTTTTCATGATGTCAAGCCTATCTTCTCAAAATGATGTAAAGAGAGCTTTTCCATCAGCTTCATTTTACTGTTCTTTTGAACCAATTTAAAAATCAGCAACAGTACCATGACTAGATTTGTCAGCTTAGAAATTAAATGATGCAAAAGGGTTTCATGTTTTCATATAGCTCAGACTAGTTTTAGCATGTTAGGCTGAAGAAAGTATATCAAATTTCATTTTACAGTGCAATGAAACTACTGAAAAAATGAATTGTCTTTATCACTTTTTTCCCCTATAAGCTTAGAGCAATACACAGTGCATCTGAAAATAAGCATTTATACTTCAAATAAAGGAAAAATACATAAAGACTGGGAGGCCAGGACTCAGTCTGTCCAGAGGCTGTATTTCACAGCTAGTACATTTCATCAAAAGAAAGATTTTTAAAGTTACTTCATTAAATCAAGAGGTTTTAATGAAAAAGTGATTTTCCTACAGAAAAAATATACTATTATTTCTGAATAATATCCTTCTTTGTCAATTCATTTGCCACAACGAGACAGCACAGAGCCAGTACAAAGCAGTATATAGAGCCCTGATGACCCTGAAGAAATCCTGCTCAAGCAGAATTTATATCTCTCAACTAAAATCGATCCACATGAAGAATTCAGCTGTGACAGCAAGTAGGTGCAGTCTTCCAAAATTTGCTAAGCTTATTGCTTATTAGTATATAAAAACTGGAACACAGACATAGCAACACTATTTTTCCCCTACAGGGAACAGTGAATATATACTGTTCCATACCGGTATTTCCATGCAGAAATCAATTTGATGTTTCATAACATCAGAGTAGTTTTCCAAAGCCAGGCAACACAGGAGACCAAATAAAGAGAAAAACTACTTTACAGTATCATATATGCATGAGTCCCAGGTTGCAAATGTATTTCCTGCTTTGAATTTGTCATAAACAAATTATTTTTGTATTTAAGTATAAGAATTGAAAGTACGAAAAGTAAGGTAACATGGTTACTAAAAAAAAAAAAAAATAATAAAGCCATTTAGGTAAGATGCCAACAAAGGGATCTTTTTCACAAGGCAAACTCTCTATTCATTAAATGAAAGCCAAAGAGCTGTATTCCTGCTGACTGAAAAAACTGATACTGATGATAAAGTGAGGCAGCTTCTTTCCTAAACCTAGAATAATAAAAAAAAATAATCAAAATGAGTTAAAATATGGAGAGAATTTAAGAAATGCATGATGTAGTACTTTCATAATCAAAGTGTTGAAAATCATCAATATTTAGAAATCTGAGAAACCTATTAAAAAAAAAAAGAGAGATCTGTTCTCATAATGACTTTAACCAGACAAAAAAATTACATAAGTAGCTTTTTCATTATTACTTCACATTTTGGCTGCAGAGCTTGTGTTAAAACTGAGGAGGTCCTATTTCAGGTGTTACAACCAGCCTAGCAGAGCTTTCCGCTGTTCTATTACTGTAACAACAAAAACTCTTAACAAGCTTATCACTTTAATTAAAATATATTCATCTTTCATTTTGCTGACAAGAAATTTGAAAATAACTTTTGTTGACAATTACAGTCAACATTAGAATAGCTCATGTTTTTATAAACTTCTGAGGAAATCAATTCCATAAATTAATATAAACAATTTAAAAAGCACAAACTTGTCTGAAAACAAGCTTTAATTTTAATGTTGGTCAATACAATATAGTAAAGCATAATTTATAGATCAGGCAACATTTATTTCATGGAGGAACTTTCTTGAAAAGATAAATATTACGCAAAAACCTACAGTTTCTGTTTCCAAATCTGGAATACAGTATTCTTTATTCAGATACCTAGGCACATTAAGAATGTTTCAAGTTTTAAAAATAAGGAAAAATAAAGTAAAATATCTCATATGACTTCATTTAGCACCAAATACCTGTATGAACTGAAACTGTAATAATTTTCATCTTCTAATTGTATTAGCACCAAATTATCATACGAGCAGATATCCTAAGGGTATCACTGCTTAAGTAAGTAAAAGGACTAAACAAACTATAGAAGTTTATGTCATAAACAAGTAGAAAAATGTATGCATTAATAAAATCTTTAAAGCAAAGGTCAATACTTTTTAATAGTTTTCTTTGTTTAGTGCTAATGTCAGCTTTTCCTGCAGTAGACTCAGAGCATGCTCCAGAGACATGCATTTAGAAAAAAAGAATTATATACATGTATATATACACACAAACATACACACACATATACACATACACACTGTCTTTTAATTGTGTTAATTACAAAGTATTGCTTTTATGAGGCTAAAAAAGAACCAATGCAAGATTTTAGCTTATTTATAAGTTGCTGTTTTGCTAAATTAAAAGATTAGTGTCTCTCTTATACGAAACTAGTTTGACAATTACAAGAGAACAGATGATGTGATGGTAGTTTATTTAAAAAAAAAAAAAAAAAAAAAGTAACTAAAAAGAACCAATGCAGGATTTTAGCTGGTTCATAGGTTAACTATTTATACATTTTAAAGTTTTGTTATGTAATTTGAACACAACTTGCTTCACTTTTGGTTCATTCACTCATTCTCCAAACACATTCTGGTCTAGAAAATTCTTTTTAACTGAACTACTGAAGGTGACTCACCACTTGGTCTTCTTTTTATTAACTTAATTAGACTGAGACCTTTCTGTCTCTCACTGGAAGGCACTTCCTAAAGTAATTTTTACAGATCTCTTCTATGTCTTCCTCACTTTCCAACAACATCTTGTAAGTTTGGTTATCACAACTCTGCACCATATCCTCCTACAAAAATAAGCTGTGAAGGAAGTTTCATCTCCTAAACCCAAAGCCACCAATATAGAGATTCTGTAATCCTTCAAAGGCCTCTAGTGTAAATATTAGGTGCATAAATTATCAAAGGAAGACTATATCTAGAGATAAAATATCAGAGAACTAATAGCATAATAATTAATCATTTGACTTCCAGTGAGCACCATCCTGATATAAGTGTCCTTTCTCATTTTAAATTAATGTTTTGTTTATGTTTCAATCTTAACATGAAATATAGCAACCATTACAATATCTATGAAGATATTAACTCCACCATAAAATATACTGACCCTAAAGAAAGTGATAGGGGTACAAACAGTCCAACAAAATCTGGTTCCTTGATCACTCTTATGCAATAAACAATGGAAAAATTATTTCTTTTTTTTTTTATGTTTAATATTTTAGCGTATTTAAAGGAATGAAAAGCAATCTGATATTCTAAGAAGGCATTAACAATCTGACCAGGGCTTGCTTCAGTTTTATAGCATACCCAAACACGGAAAGCCATGTTCAGCTCTGTATCAGGGGACTGCAGTCCTTGGGATGACAGGGGGCTTTGAACCTCAAGGAAGAAATGCATCCATCCCTAATGGGAGAAGAGCAGCTGCCTCCTGTCAGGCTGCAGAGACTTTTCTAAGTACAACGTGACAGACACGGGCTTTTCAGGGAGACCTGTCTAGGCATTCAACCTCCCATAAGAAGATGATGGCTTCTGCCACACGGTTTCAGAAAACCTGGGCTGAAGTTAAAGTAAGGACTTAAGTATTCGGTCAATGAAAAACAACAACACGGATGCAGTTTAACAGCTGCTTTCAAGTGGGATGCTTTGCATTGACAGTTTCCCTATTCAAAATCTTCACATCTGCCTTATAAAGAGGTAAAATGATCTGGAAAAGCAAAGGAAAAAGGATAACTAAATCCCATAAAAACATACATTTCTCAAACAAAATGTAGTTTAGGAAATAATGTTTTGCACAACACTCCTTTCTTCATTCTTCTTTACATGACAGGAATGCATGATGCCATAGGAAAACATGGGGTGACTTTCCTGCTCCTTGCAACCTTAACTCAGATCCTTTGAAGAAAGCTTCATGGAAGGAGATCAACCAAGTTTTATTCTTTTCTGCTTGAACTTTTCCCTCTCTTCTGTATCATCAACTCTTTCTTGGTTCTTGTGTGCCAGTCTATCCCCAAGACACACAGAAGTAACTCCAATGTGGAGGAACGGCTAGTCTACTGACTACCAAAACCTTCTGGAACCTGCTTTTGTAGGTCGCAGATACAAACAAAAGAAACTATATTCAACAATGACACTTTTTTGCTAAAAACAACCAGGGAATTTATTGAATTATATTCTAACAAATCGCTCTGCTGAGAGCACCTGTACTTAAAAAAAAAAAAAAAAAAAAAAAGTGTATTAAGGCTTTACTTTGAAACAAGTAACATGAACGACTACTTCATTTTGGTCCTCAGACTGCATCATGACTAATAGACCATTAATCATTCTCTTCAGTCATACATGCAGTAAGAAACAGTCATATCAGAATTATTCCTAAATTTTGGAATATATTGTAATATTTTTGCTTGCTGTCTTCACTACCTGAGACTTAAGAAAGTTTACTGCATCCTATCTAAAAATAAGAACAAATCTTTAGCTTGCAAATATGCATCTAAATTCAGTACTGCATAGCTGATTTAGATCAAATAAAAATCTATTCAATTTTTTCTCTCAGAATTATGTTTATAAAGGTGTCAGATTCATCAGCTATTGAAGACACTTCTGTAATAAAACAGAGATGGGCTTCACCTGACCTAGAAGAAAAGCAGGGTGCCACATAAATCTAAGAGATTAGAAATTCAAAAGCTGTAGAGTGGAAAGAGAGACATGGAAATGGGCTGCTCAGGATGCAGAAATTAAAATTTTGTATCTGTGGGAGATGAACATGTTAGAGGACTTCAAATAGGATACGAAGCAGAAAGGAACTGCTGTTTAACTCGGGTGACAAAGTAAGAACCAAAAAGTGGTACACGCACTCCTACACAAAATACAAATAGTCTAAGATTGAAGACAGAAATGCCCTACATTAAATTAAGACATATTAGGCACATCAGAAAACGGGTAGAATGAAAACAGCCACAGGAACACTGTGCTACAGGAAAGTCAAAGTAGTCTGAAGCGGTAAGAATGAATGCAGTCTGCAAAGAGTAGCTGAAGGACCTTATGAGACTGAGAAGCTGAGCAATAAAATGGTAGATAAATTGTACGGAAATAAAAGTGTTACACAAGCGGAAAAACAATCTTAACTTTGTATCTAAAGCAATGGGCTGTAGGTTGACTCCGCAGGAGTGAAGATAGATAGTTCCATAGACTTTGTCCTCTACAGTAGTCAAAAATTCAAATCAAAGTTAAGAATTATTACGAAAGGAATTGAGAGCAAGTAGAAAACGTGTTTGCCTCTATATAAATCCATGGCTTGTCTATATGAATAATAGATGCAGCTCTGGGTCCTCTGCAAAATAAAAACAGAATTGGCAAAAATTCAGAGAAAGAGAGCAAGGATAAGGGCACAGAAGAATTTAACTACGAAAAATGACTAAAGAGGCTAGGATTTTTAATCTTAAAAACAGGTTTTGCAAAATCATGACTGCCATGGAGATGCTGCAAAAGGTATTGATTGTTCATTATTCCTTGTAATACTGGAAGACCATCAAATTAAGCAAACAGGAGTCAGGTTCAAAATAAATGATAGTAAGTTTCCATCTTCAGGCAATAGATCTAAATATCTCTTATCAAAAGGACGTTACAGATTTAAGAAGCTGACATGCTCAGGAGAGACTGAACAATCACTCGAAAGAGTATGAGGGAAGTATCCTGTTCTTATTCTTCTCTAGGCATCAACTTAAATCCATGGTTCAGAGAAAGTACTGGGCTAGCTGGATCTTAGTCTGAACCAGTACCACCACTCTTACATTCTTACAACATGCTTCTTCATTTTACATGTAATTTCAGCAAAATCAGCAAATCTGATTTCTGAATTTTCCTTATAGTGACTACAGGCTCTAGTTTTAAGAGAGAGAACTGTAAACTAAACTAGAAAGTAATTTAGTTGTAACACAGCTTAAGTAACAAACAGTAAGTGTTACCTCCCAATTAGATTATCCTGCATTACTCAACAAGTGAATTAATCTTCTGATATTTCTGATTGTTCTTAACAGAGGGAGTCTTTGGATGTCAAAGCATCTTTCTGCACTTTTTTTCTCATACATTACAAATATTTGCTTTAAGAAAACGAAATGCAAATGATGGCAATACAGACTTTGAAAATCATTAATATTTTTACTATTTCTAAGTCACAAGCTAACAAAATTGAAACAAAATTGCATAGCTCATCATATATGTGTTTAATTGCCATCATTACTTTAATTAAATGTATTTCAGTTGTGATCTACATTGACTCAAACTATTCCTCGAGACCTAATCCTTTTCATAAGTTGCCTGCACAGAGTATAGCATGTGACAGTACTCAAGCTATGAATGATTGCCACAAGGACTATAATGATTCACCAAAGTCTTTATAAAGTCTTCATAAAAATCAATAAAACATATACTTTTACTTGCTAGGATTATTACTTTGCTTGCACTAGGACCATTATAAAATAGTTCCGAAGCATTGTTCATGGAAATATATGAGAAGTCATTGATTATTTATGACTCCCTTGCCATCATATGCAGAAATGCAGAATGTGTCTACATGGCTGTGGGCTGCATTTCATTTGCTATATCATGCTAGATGCATCTCATTGACTATATCACGCTAAATCAAGAATTACCAGTAGTGTAGTGCTGGATGCATTGACTGACAAAACAAAAATTTAACTGAGTTTCTCAAGTAACTATCTTATTACCATTACATTGTATCAATACCTGAACTAGATAGATAGACAGAGAATTGCTTTATGGACTGTCTGTAATATCTGCAGCGCAGATACAATTGCTGCAGAGTATTTCAATTAAAAACAGTAAGATTAGCTCTAATCCTTAACTCATTCCCACACATTTCACTCAGAATGAAAGTATTTATTATGTGCAAACTTCTCCAAGAAGAGGTACTGGAAAGGAATAATGTCTTTTGTCAATAAAAAATGTGCACAGAAAAATAACCTCTACAATTGGATGCTGTAAGAAAAGGAACTACTTTACAGAGCATCTGTAGCAATGTAAATCACTGCAGCTCCTTAAAAGCCCGTGCAATTATCTGATTCATGAACAGGTAATTGAATCAGGGGAATTTGTGTCTCCTAATAAGTGGATAAGATAGGCTAAATCAAAATACAGCTGTGAAAATGCATAAAATACAAGTTAGCAAAAATGACAGAACCACCAAAACAGAAGATTCAAATCTGTTGAACATGAAATGAACACAGTATCATAAGTACTTTTAAATAATTCAGATTTTATGAATACCTTGTAGATATTTCAAGCAATTTTAACATTTAGAACATTAATTTGCTCGTCTTTAAACCTAGTTATAAATACATTCAACCAATTGTACTTGTACAATTATACAATTAGTGGGTGTTTACCTCACATATACATATTTCCATAAAGATGAAGTGTAACATTTGTCATTCTGTTCTAGTAAACTCCTCTTATGTTTGCTATGCAACCATAAATTACTATGCTCTGTATTCTTAAAGGCACTGACATATATTTGAGTTTAAACATCCCTCAAACTTAACAATCCATTAATTTCAATTATCATGTTTTCAGACCTTGATAGTGTTCATGTTCCTCATAAATAGCACAAAACTAATGATAAATAAGAAAGTGAATACCTAATTTCTACACTGTTAATAGTTGCTGTTTTTACAAGCAAAAATATGATGCTTTAGTGACATATTTTTAGATATAACTATACTAATAGAAGTAATAAATTATATATTTAAAGCATAATCAGTTAACAAGCTTCTAAACTAATGAAGAAGCTTCATTATTTTATTGCATTTTATCAAGATCTAAAAGACGTTTGATGAGAAATAGAAGCCATTTTAGGCTGAGATAATTCTTTTCAGTGCTGGCCTACAGCACTAAAGAATGAAACTACCTACAGTGTTATTAGGACTGACCATTGTGGGTCGAATACTGCAAAGTGCGAAACATTCCCAAATCACACTGGAGTCAGTGAGAATGAGGATCTGCTTCGTCCAGAAAGTTCTGGACAACGCAGATGTACTCATATAGTAGCTTGTACTGATCTAGCACAAGTTAAATCAGTAACCTTAACCAGGCGATAGCATTTTCCTTTCGCTGTAAAAGATAGACAATTGACTTTGATATTACTGAAAACAACTGTTCCAGTCCATTTTTTTTTAATCTAAGAAAAAAACACCCTTTTTTGGTTAGGGCTTAGTTTTCTGGAAAAGAGATAAGATGCCAAAAACTCCTTCTTCTTTATATATGTATTTACCTATTTCCATTTAATATATATCAGATATGCTGCATACATTAAGCCATGCAATTTAGAAGATATAAGAAGGGAATAGTGTCCAGTTAAAAATCTCATATTGTATTTCCTAATGTTAATAAGACAAAAGGAAAAATGGAAGAAAGGAAATTAAAGTTTAAAGATATTTCACTTCCTAAATTTTGAATTAAGTATTCCTATTTGCTACACAATTACAAATAGTGAAAACTGGGAGCAATGCAAAAGGATCCCAACCTATTCCGGCATAGTGCTACATATATGGCAACATTCATGGCACTTAAGGAAGCAGTTTCTTTTAATACTAAAATGTTATTAACTTCTGCATAGCTGACGTTCAACTAAGAATATCAAAAAATGTTGTTTTTAATTTAATGTACAGTTTCAAAACCTCAGTGCTTACTATTTGCATGTATTGAGAAAGGATATGCATTTTCTGGCATAAAAGCTGCAGCTTCTCTATACATCTTTACCCATTAGGATGAAATATAAGGGCCACAATGGTAGGACAACAAATTTCCACTTTACTATGCAGAGACTGTTAGATTATAATGTTGAACAAAATTCTAGTTCGCTGAGGAAATTTAATTCATAAGAATTACATATTAATTATTTTAGTAAAAGCTATCATCTCCGACAGCCCAATTTTTGTTTTCTGCTTTCAGGAAATATTGAAAGTTATAAAGACACACCACTTAAATCTGCATAATGCTGCTTTGGAAAATAAAAAGGAATATATATATATGTTTTAAGTTTTACCTAATATTCTTATAGCAGTACTACAGGAATACTAGATAAAGCTGAATATATTTGGAACAGTATTGCTACTACTACTTACTGTAAGAATATTTAGAATAGTACAGCTAAGGATTCATCCTACATATTGGCTAGTTATAGGAACCCTTTAACATAACAGAGGCCAAACCATTCTTATGGGAACTTTTTCAACCTAGAGGAAAACACAAGCCAACAAAGCCAATTCATTAGTAATACGGCTTCAAAGCCTTGTGCTGCAGAGAAAATCAGTTATCTACTCCTGTAGCACTGATAACTTGGTTGCCATAGCCAATTTGCTAGGGGTGAGGAACACGATCCAAATTTTGCCCATACAGACTGACAGACTAGTGCTTGCTCCTTACAAAGTAGGATGGAATTTTACTTTTATGAATTTTCATCTCCTGGAAGAGACAGTAAATGAACCGGCGAAGAATAAAATCTCTCTCCCTCCTGAGACTACCATCTCACCAGACTGAAACTGCCTGTCCAACCTCAACATCTCCCCACAACATGTTCTGTAACCGATTTTACACAGCATTCAATGAATCCTGAGTGAAATTTCAAAGTTTGTGTGATGTGTTAAATTATATTCTTGATGCACGTGAAACTGTTGATCAGAAAAGTAGTAAGATATGGCATCCTACATCTATGCATATATAAAGCTGCAACCTTTATAGAATACTCAAAATTATAGAACAACAAATGTTTTTCTAGTCAATAAAGTTGTTATAAATGTTAATTTTAAAGCATGTTTGGAAAACAATCTCAGAGTAAATGAAATTGATTTTTTTTTTTTTGTTTACTAACCTATGACCATTCTTATTAATCCTATTTTAAGAGCTGTACTTAAGATTGGTAAGATGAAGTTAAAACAACTGTACACTAAAAATATTTTCAAGAAACCCAAATCACAGCAGTCCAGAAAACGTGATCAACTTTCCCACTTACAATGCCACATTATTGTCCAAGAAAATATCCCCTTAAATGTTCATAAGAATCAAGCTGTTCCAATCATACCTGTCATGATATATGATAATATGACATTCTGGAAATGACATCCTACTTTTCCAGTTTTTCTTATGGACGCACTTACTCACTATCCATCCACAGCACTGCAAGTCCCTGTTGACGTTTTCTTTAACATAGCTATTCTTACAGAAATAGTCACTTTCAAAAATCAATGAGAAAATGCCTTCTTTTTATCTTAAGACAGGAGGAGAGTATATGCTATGGGAAACCAGAGCAAAAACAAGGGAGAAATAAGAATGTAGTAGGCCTTGAACTAATCAGTGTACATAGTTAAAGAATTTAGACAAAACTCAGGGACTTGCAACTGAATGTGCTCATTTACTGTGCAACATTTAATACTTTATGCTTGTGTTCATTGTAAATTCAGCAGAGAATAAGTGGTTCAGCTCAGAATTTTGAGAACGAGAAGACTCTTCATAATAAAACTGGTATTGTTGGTAAATAGATCACTGGTTGCACTTAACTTGGCAGGTTCTCTTGAAAAAAAAAAAAGTAGTTCTTGTTATGCCAGTGTATTGTTAATAACAACTGCTGCAGAACTGGACTGAGCTGTGTGGGCTTTTTAAAACTACAGTTGTAACAGACAAGTGTATTATCTACATTCATTTCTAGCTATACTATTCAAGATCAGAGAAAAATAAAATAAAAATGTAACAGCATACTCTATCCTGTTTCTTTAGGGACAAGTGAGGGCTATTCTTCCTTGTCAAGTATAACAGCATCCCCAAACACTTCTCTGGTTTTCTTTATAGTGTGACATCAGCAGCAGCCTCCTTATCCACATTGTCAAGTCTCTGAACATCTTCACTTTGCGTTCTGTTAACCAGTATCTCAGCAACCCTTTCAAGACATTCTTCTAGACATCGGATATTCTCTACAGCAGAGCAGGGAGTTATACCAGCTTAATCTCTGGGCCAAAATAAATATAGCTGAAATAATTTTGTAGGTTCTGGAAATGCTGAATACTGTGAGATGTAAAGATGCCTTTGCTTTCCACTGAAAACACATCCCTACATCACTAGACTTAAAAGGGAGAGCAATGCACTCCGGAGTGACCTTATGGAGTTATGAGCTGTGATGTATCATGATCTTAACGGATCATGGTGCATCATGGATACATATGTGATTGCAGAGATACAACTTTTTTAATGAGAGATTAGTAGGCTCTGTCCAAACGAGAGTCTTTACTTCATTTGTTTGTTCTCTTGCTTGCATCTCTTCAGTTAAACTTTACAGTTTTCTAGGTTTTGTTTGTTTCAGAACAGAATTATCTAAAATACTGCATTTATTCACTTAAGTGTGGCGTTAATAATTAACCTAGGAGATTACATTCCAATTTCAGAATGATGAAGACAGAAAAAAGGGGTAAGTAGGTAGGGATAAGTCTACTTAATAAGACATTAAATGTTCCTCTGATGCACCAAAATTTGCCATGGGTGACAATCCAATTTCAGAGAAGCAAGAGGAAGCAATGTGATGGGAGCAGATCAAACTACAAACTCCGAGAACAAGTGAACTTGCAGCTGTAAGCAGCCTAAGCAAATGCTTCTGAATAGACCAGTCAAAGTGCCAATCACTAAGATAGATAAATCTCTTTAAAAAATAAAAATAAAACAAAAAAGAATACTTTTTCCAAATAAAATGCTTTGAAAAATGTCTATAAGTCAATGCAATCTGTTCCACTCAAAAGACAAAAAAGATTGCTTTTCAATAATACCTTCAAAGACTACATCTCTTCCAGAGGGGGGGAAAAAAAATCTATAAAAATGATACCTTGTGGAATGTAAAAGAGAAAGTTAAAATCCAACAGCCTCAAGGTTCTCCACAAATCTTTAATTCCGTCAAAGGATATTCCTTGATATTATATGTGTACTTGCAACCTTGCATAGGACTCTCATTTAAAAGAAGTATTTTGGAAGTCCCTCTAGTAACTTGAATTTAAAAAGTGTTAATAATTCTTTGCTTTTATCTGTATTTCCTTTCCGAGCCACACAGATAGGCCTACTTGTATTTTCTTCTATTGTTCTTAGTGTAGCTCCACTTTTTCCTTTCCCAGTGTCTCATCTTGCTCTTATGCCTTTCTTCATCTCATCTCCTCTTCTTTCTCCTCATCCCTTCTTCCCTTTTCATTTCTTAACTGCACTGCTCACGTGCACTGATTTTATCGCTCCCACCTGTGCTTTCTTAACCATGCTCAGGCACTATTTTTATACCATAACTCTAGATAGTAAAGTGAGCATTAGCTGGTTTCCTTTATATCTGGAATTCATTTATTTGGATTTATCACATGGTGGGGCAGGAGGGAAGGAGGAGGTTCACGGTTGCGGATGTCTCAGTGTGCTCAGAAATCATGGTTCTTGGAAACTCACCCTCGCCACTTCCTGCCTGAATTTAGACAGGACTGACTCCTTCTCCACTGTGTGTTCTTGTCCAGAAACAAGAAGGTCATGACAGTGAGCACAATTAAGTCTTATAGATAGTATTTTCTCTAGTTATTGTATTCACATTTAGATCTTAAACTGAACAATTCAAAGCATCCTTTTAGAAGGTGTTAGTGTAATGTAATTCTCTTTTTAACACTCAAAACACCAGAAATACATACAATTAGGGATAGAAAACATTGCATTAATTGCGTTTTGTATTGCTACTAAACT
Source organism: Rhea pennata (assembly GCF_028389875.1). NCBI lineage: Eukaryota > Metazoa > Chordata > Aves > Rheiformes > Rheidae > Rhea > Rhea pennata. The sequence goes on along the minus strand of NC_084666.1, from coordinate 43,484,538 downwards.
GCTATTTTGTTGAGATGAGAAAAAGGTAGTTTTCAGAACATTGATTACTGATAGATTATAAAGTTACTTTGTACTGATTTATATTGGCTAGATTTTTCCATTTGCGCACCAAATACTTAACAAAATAAATGTGATTATATCTTTCCGTGTGCCTCCTGCGGATGCTGCTCACCAAAATCCAGTCATGAATCCAGCAACGGGGTCCCCAGGGCATTCAATCTTCTATAAAGCAAAGAATCTGGAAACTGCTCTCTCGATCACTCTCCTCCGATATTCCTGCACAGCGTTTACCCAGAGAGCTGGAACTGCGTCCTGTTGTCTCTCCAGCAGCAAGTCCTGACATCTCTGGAACACCTTCATTGCTCCCACACACACTTTCCCAGCATTGCATCTAGGACTCTTTTCTTTTACAGTTTCTTCTCTTCCAAGTCACGCAGAGAAGAAGCCAATACGTACTGCAAGTACATACATTTTTTCCTAAGCTTCTGAACACTTCGTGCACTTTAATTTCAAGAATCCACAGATTATTAGAAAAATAAACTTCGTATCAGTTCTCTCTATTCCACATCATCTTTCCCTCAGAATCTGGGCTCAGGAAGAGAAGCCAACTCATCAGGCTCCAGGTGCAGGAAGTCCTCCCTCAATTTAAGCTGCTGAACATGGCAGCTGCAAGTGACTTCAGCCACATTCTTTTATACTTTTTCCTCATCAGCTTCTAATATAAAATAATTCCTGTTGAATAACAGTTGATAAATGACCGGTCTTGAAAAATGGTTCTCTTCGGCAACACTTTTTGATAAGTGCATTTGAAAAATAGATGAGAAAGATAGGGTGGGGAAGAGGAGAAATGATGGGAGAGGAAGAAAAAAATCAAAAATTATCCTCTGTAGTTTAAATTCAAAACCTAATATATCTGAATTTGCAATATCAAGCAGAATGCATAGCTCTACAGATAGATTCCCTATTCTGCCACAATGACACAGCTGTATATTAAGCTATTTAAGCTATCCTGGTTAAAAATATATCAGCTCTTACATGCTATAAAACGGGCACAAATGTTACTGAAATGAAGAAAAAAATCTACAGTTTTTCATGACTACCAAAAGCGTGAGGCAGGAAGTGCAGAAGGATCCTGCCATAAGAACATATGGTCAGAAAGGAGGTCCATCTAGCCCAGCGCTCTGACTGGTAATGGCCAATGGCAAGTGCCTGCAGGAAAATATGTATGGCAAGTATATAAGGATAACTCCCCTGAATTCCATTGCAGCACTCATCAGCATGCAACTGAAGGAACCAGAGGCAGTTTCTGTGGTAGCGACACTAAAATAAGGGGTCAAAAACAGTACATTAACTGGAAGGAATAAGGATAGGAACATAACACTAGCATTAGCTGGCCTGTTAGCTGAAAAGAATCAGAACTCCTACTGCCTTCACCTGAGGAGTTCCTTAATTTGGAATGGAAGAGGCAGTTTCCTGTGTGGCAGAAAAAAAAAATCAAGTACTGTCATCATAATACATAATAACATGTTTTTCAACACTGTTTAAAAATGTCTTTTTTCCTTATAAGAAAAAAAATCCCTCATGTCTAGGATTTTATAACATTTATGACCTTTAAATTAAAAACAAACCTTACTCCTGAGCTGAAAACTATCTATATCTAAGGACTCCATTTGAATCCTATGCTCTAAATCAATGAAAGTTAGACTTCAAAAGTAGTCAGTAGGTAACATCTCTAAATTCTATAAGAAATGAAACCTATACTATCAGAGGAAAACAGTAGTCAATATACACTACACATAATAACAGTAGTTATGACAACTACTGATTTATTCCAATGATATAAGCATAAAGTCAAAGGATGATTCATATGGTGCACAGGAGACCACCTATTCTCGAGAAAATCTGTGTCATCAGGGAAATCTAAACTAAAATTTTAGCAAAAACTCTTAGTCATCTTAAAATCAGCTTTTGTACTTCTAGTTAGCTCAATATCTTACTCTCACTTCTAGCCTAATTCCAGGATGAATAAGCAAAGCTTACAATGTTGAGACAAGACCTGATATTAAGGACTATTCTGCCTAATAAGCCCTCACAACTGTTCAGTTTCTACTTTGAACATTTTCAATATTTTTTTGATTTGCAGATCTCTACAAGTTATCCAGCTGCTGTGGAAGTTCTGAATAATGAACATAAGCTATGAACAACAGATTTGTTCTTCTCATCTAACTTTCACAAATCTCTTAGTAGTAACTTTATATCCAACCTGCCCAGCGTTCATGAAATATTTGTCTCACTGAATGGAATTCAGCCTTTGGAGGCCTAGCTATAATTAAATGCATTACACGAAATTCATTATGAGACAAGTATTTCACGAAAACTGAGACTGGTTGCTGATTTACAGAAACCAGGTAATGCCACAAGGTATTGAAAAGGTGATGTTGTAAAAAAACAGAAATAAACAAACAAACCAAAAGCAAAACAAACACCATCTGCCCCATACAGCCCTCCCTAAGCTTAAGGCATCTCTAAAAGACAGATTCTCATGTTTTGACACATTAGTGATCAAAGAACACTACAAAAGTCTTGTACATATATCTGAATTACAGTATGTTCATTTACTTAACCACTGCTAGTACCTTCCTATAAAAAAGTCTTTAAAAAAGCCTTCAAGCTAGATACAATTAAGAAACCATGATAACAAAAACTTTCCAATTTAAGTAATACACAAAAGACAAGAGTATCAATAAGCGCATAGAAGAATTAAACACTATATATTCTAAATCCTCACTGGAAATATATTGAGGAATAAAATCAAGTGTTGAGTCATAAGTCCAATTTTACATATTTAGCACATTACTAGCAGAAGAGTCACTCAATACTGGAAATCAGAAACGATAAAAATAGAATGCTAGTAAAGTTGAAAATAATGTTTTCCATGGAAACGGTGGCTCACGTAAGTATTCATGAGTGGTGTTATGTGATAAAAGTGATCTACTTGCTCATTTTTTGAACTTCAAATAAATTATGTTTAAATTATGCACACTGTGATGATGGCAAATTCAAATACAGACATTGATAATGAGTGAATAATAATTTTATATAAAATAACAAAAAAATTCAAAAAAAATGTAGGCAGCATGGATAAACACAGACAATGTTAACACTAAAGACTTCCTGCTGAAATGAAAAAAAATCTGTATTTACTCAGCTGGGTAGGGAGTATCTACTGGAATACCATGGATTATCTAGCAGGGCACCTGCCTAAAACTGAAGTCTGAGCTGCCTTCTACAAGAAATGACTAGCTGGATAGATAATGAAAGAGTAGCAGCTGTCATTTACCTTAGCAAGGCTTTTGACACAGTCACTTGTAGCAACACTGAGCCCAAGCTAGGGAGATATGGACTGAATGAGTGGACTACAAAGTGAGCAAGTAAATTCCTGAACATACCAGGCTTAAAGGGCAATGGTCAACATTTTAAAGCCTGAAGGTTGGCTAATTACGAGTGATTTCAATATTGAGGGTGATACTAACATCTTCTTTGAGGATTTGGGTGATGGGACAAAACACACCTGAGAAATCTTGCAGATGGCACCAAACTGGCAGGATCAAGGCAGGCTTCTGTAAGACTGCCCTTCAGAGGGACCTTTATAAGCAGGAGGAATGGGCTGACAAACTGTGACAAATACAGCCAAGATAAATGAAAAAAGTCTTGCACTTGAGACAGGGTAAGTCTACACAACAGTAGAGGATGGGAGTCAACTGAGTAGAAATCACCTTTGCAGAAAAGTATCCAAGACTCTTGTCAGATCACAGGATAAACAAGAACCAACAAGGAGTTTGGCTAAATACCTTCAGGAAGTGTTCTCTGACCTGCGCTCTGATTCCATGATCAAGCTGTGAAGGACTCTATGACAAATCCTGAGTTAGAAACAATAGCGGTAAAGATTGCTAAAGGCTGAGTGATCTAGTTTTTGTAGTCTAGTTGGATTTCTGGAAGGCTCTTAGTGTCCCTCAAGCCTTCTTCAAGGGCTTTTAAAGAGACAGCAGTGTACTTTTCAAACTCCAATGTGCTTTCATGGCCTACTGTGAGTCTAGGGAGCAGTATTATCACCATCATAATACAGGCATTCAACTGGGGCAAGGAAAAGATAAACTGTTCAAAGTGTTTAAGGTACTTAGGTTCCCAACATGACACTGTTCTTTCACTGGATAAGATTTTATTTGTTCAAAGTATAGTGTTAGTTAACTTCAGCCTCATCTCAGGGTGCTCAGAGCTTGTACAGATGAGACTCCTATTCTCAAAATGCATATCCTGAAAGTGAGGAACATGCAATTATGTCTAGTTAAACAATTCAGTTAAACTGAATAAACTATGTTAGGCTGTATGCATTATGCAGTTTAGGAGCTTTGATGCAAAAGCAAAGACAACTGTGCCAGTTATAGAGATGTGTGTTTACCATTAACTTCCTCTTTTTTTCATACTGTAATTATCTGCCTTAGTCATGGAACACTTTTAGCTTCAACAACAAAAGAGACAGAGGTCTTAACAGACAAAAGCTAGTTTTACTCTGTACTTCTGTTCCACTCTCCACTCTCTTTATCAAATTAGACAGGATCACTAAGGAATACGTGCAATGTTATAATTAAAATTTGCTTCATAATGCAATAGCAAAGCAAATAATGTTGATACCAATTTCTCTTTAACATCATCATTACAAGACTGTAATTATGAATTAGGTAAAAAGGATGATAATGAAAATCTCACCATGTAGAACTTTACTGAAAGCCTAGCTTGCCTGGCTTAGATCTTCAGAGGGTATACAAAACTCCAAATTAATCTAAGGGATTGTAGTACTAATAGCTACTGTAGCCACCGATCCCCCATGGGCAGCATGCACAATTCCTGCGGTGGCAGCCAACAGAAAACACTAAGCATCATGGCTTTCAATTTCAGGTGCTGAGGGAGGGTTTGCTAATTACATTCTTCAGAATCTTTTTTCTTACCAAAATTTCTTTCTCCCTCGACCCAACACTGCACAAAACAGCCTCCTTGCATGCATTGACTCTTCATCCCTTCTTACCCCCAGTGCTTTCTTTTATCTACTTGCTAGCTATTGCCATTAAGTCAACTGAAATTAGTGGAAGCCTCACCTGAATATCACATGATACCTGATAGACTAACTAACCAGCTGCTTGAAATGGTTCCGTTTATGCTGTGGACTAGAAAGCTATCAAAATGCTTAGTTACGCATAGAAGCCTATCTACTACAGATTGGTGTGTCTATTAGTCCTTGCAAGCTACATATTGCCCTGACCAGAACTCTACTTTTAACTGAAATGGTTAGTTTAAAGCTAACTCAGGTAGTTTCAGTCAACCTCATCACCTCCAGCATAAATATGCAGTACTTCTGCCAATATATGCTGCAAGATGCAATGAATTTTTGCAGGTCCTTATCTATTAAATCACTAGGAAGATCAGGACATAATGTCTCAATAATAATAAAGCATCTTGTTTTCATAAATAATGTATATCAACAAACATGACATGTAAAACAGTAGCCTACCAAGCTTGGTTCAAATACACAAATTCTATCATCTATAAGTTCAACTGGAGTCCCTAAGTTGACTCCATATAACCTTTTAAATCTCTGCGGCATTCTAGGTACTCAGCTGGAAAGCAGTCTAGACCACAGCAGTATTAAACACATTAGCATTAGACACAGATACTTAAAAAAAATATGAATTATCATTTGAACATCCTCTTGATACCTTTAATATTAATCGTAACACACTACTATATCTGAAATTCTGTATTGGCAGCCGCAAACGTGAAGATAAAAGGGCCTTGATTCTCAGTGAAAAGGCATGATCAAACATTCCAGTCAATAAGGTATATCCTGAAGTAACCCAAGGTAAACATGACCACAGATGATATTTTCTTATTCTATTTTTCTAATTCAACAGTTAAGATGAACCTCAAAACAACAGTAAATCTAGACAACCTGCTTGTAATGCAGCCTTGATGAAGAACAGTTAAAAACATCATAATACTGTATTACTCAGAGATGCAAAATCAAATATTGTTATATGCTATGCTTGTTCAAATACATTAAAAACTGCATGATATCTGCCTGTAAGCAAATAAGAGCAGAATTTGGGTAAAAATGATCAGAAGGGTAACATAATTTTAAAAGTATATTACTTATACTGTAGTGGCCACTAATACTACACTCATCTAATAATCTAGGTTAATAGATTCCTATTATTAATCTATCTATATCACTACTTATTTTTTCTTATTTTCCTCTTGATAACAGATTTCACAGGAAAAATTTATTTGTTAATATAGCATTCTGTCCTAGGTCATGTGCAAGTGTTAATTCAGTCAGATAATAGTGGCAATTGGTTTTGACCTTATTTATCACAGAATATCTTGGTGAAATTGTTTAACCAGATTAGAAGATTCATGCAAAAATCAATTTCCGTATATGTTTGTTGTGTTTGCACATGAATAGTTCAAGTAAAAACATTTTATTTAAATATTAAGAGTTGACATAAATATTTTCAAGTACTTCTACTAGTATAGATCCAGATTTAATGCTGCTTATGTTTACTGCAAATACAGATGCTGAACATCAATACTGCACACTTGCAGTTACCTCAAATGAAACATTTGAAATGCAGCAGCTCAATCTACAGAGTATTTCTGGAACTAATCAATAATGAAATGGGAATTTTAAGAGAAGAGTTGACAACACCAGTAACTCACAGTTTTACGCATGGAGGTTTCCGTTTATAAAATATAGTAATTTGCCAATTTTATTTACTGCACAGCTTCATTAAATTTTTAAATTTCAAAGTTTCTTGCCCAGAATGGTAACAGAATACCTAAACATTTAAGCTATCTAGACTTATCCAAAGTTTTAAAACAAACTGACTTTATTTATAAAGTTTTCTCCTCTTCCAATTCTGTCAGGAAAAAAAAAGAACAATACTCTAAAATGGTAATTCAGGATTAAATTATCTTAAAAAATAGCAAAAAGGTGTTAGAAAGCATGAAGCAAAACAGAACTACTCTATTTCCATTGCAAGAAGAAGGGGGCCATGCAACTCTTATTTCATAATTCCCTAGAGTCTGAAAAGTAGAGTTATGGAGTAGCTCCTTACAGAAATCTATAATGTGGAAAAAGCATGGATGGGAGTAGCAGTAGGTTGAAAATCACTCTAAAAGTCTGTCAGCTGATTGACATGACAGTTTAGATTTAGAGGGAAGAAGAAAAAAACAGAATTCAAGGTAAGCTCTGTTACCTGACTGTACAGAGGCTTTTAACTTTTGATATTAGGCAGGTAGAGTTTTATTCCCTAAAAGGGTAGATTTCCATGTAAAGGACCACAGCCTTATGTGAAACACAAAACACAAATTGTTGAGTACGAGACTTTGTACTCATCTTTAAGCCTTTTTTTAGCCTATGTCTTCTTGACATCAACGTGCTATGCCATATCAGATCCCCAACTGCATGCTATGATACAGCAGGGTTTTGGCAGGATCTTCAAAGATATTACTGAAGTTTGGATGAGAATTAGAATCCATTAAGCTAAACAAGCATAACACAGTAATAGTTCAGCTTATCCCACATGAGAAAGATTATACCAAAAGTGGTGATGAAAATCTGTAAGCCTGAAATCTCTTTTTGTTCTAGTGGTTTGAAATGAATAGATACATATTCCAGAAGGAGTTGGCAGTAATCTAAAAGTTCTGATCAAAACAAGGTCTGTGAAGACAGGCAGAGGTGAATATTTACACACTAATTCTGAAAATACTTAGCTGTTGCTTTCAAAGTCTTCAGTGGAAAAGTAGCTTCACTGTATAGTTATCTCTACTAAGAAAAATTTTCAAGAAAAGATGTGTGTGTATGCAAACTGAGAACACAAGAATCCTTAAATGTATTTAAAAATTTACAATTTTGAGTTTTACATCATTGCATCACCTTTTAAGAATCAAAAGGTATGTGTGTATATATATACACATATAGATGTGTGTATATATATACACACCTATACACACATATGTATATATATAAAAAATCATGTGTGTGTATATATATATACACATAAACACACATTTATATAACAAATATTTATATATTTTCAAAAACTCATTAAGTAGAACATGAGATGAATTTATAAAAAGTTTAATTATAGATATTCTGCATTTACTATGTGAAGAATGATGTAAAGCAACTACCTAACTTTACTTTTAGGTATGAATACTCTGTGTATTCCTCTTTTGGTTTTGAGGCCTTATATATTTCCTGAAGATCAAAGCATATTACCTGTATCTAAAAATATCAGCACAAAACTTAAAGGACAAAAAAAAAGAGACCAGCTTCAGCTATGGCTCTCAGTCTTGCATGCCACAGTTTTGCTCACAGTACCTCTGCCTGATCAGTCTACCCTTTCACAAAAAACATGCATCAGGTCTTATGATGGGCTGCCAAAAAAATCTTTAATTTCTCTACTAAAGGAGTCTGCCTGCAGGTGTCTTATGAAGGTAAGTCAGCAGTGTAGTACCAGCTTAATCTCCTCTGTAATCTTGTGCTATTCAACATGATCTGGGAGAAGGGGTGAAAAACTAAGTGATAACATTTTCTGAGAACAAGAAATCAAGTAATTTGGTTAATAAAAACTAAAAGATGATTTGCATAAAGACCTTGCAATAGTGGGATGCCAAATTCAATACACTGAAGTACTGCATGCAGGGTTAGGGAAAAAAAAAATAAGCCCAACTTTATTCACACAGTGGTGGGCTCCAAACTAGCTATTATTGCTTAGGTATGAGATTGTGAAAGCAAAATAGGCAGTTGTATGCATCTACTCAGCCATGACAACGTAACAATAAAAGGAATTACTAGGCAAAGACTGGTATCCAAACAGAAAACATTACAACGCTGTAAAAATCCAGGGTGTATGTGCAACTTGGGTCTGTACATAATTTTAGTCCTTACATCTATGTGTGTGTGTGTGTGTGTGTGTGTGTGTATGTATATATTACAAAAAAGTTACAGTAAAGCTTTAAAAGAAGAGAGAAATGCAACCAGAATGATCAAAGGTGTAGGACACCTTCCACACAGGCTATTAAATGAGGGATTTTTCAGCATAGAAAAGAGATGACTAGAAAAATATGGCAAGAGTTTATTAACATTATAGTGTTATAGAGACTAAGAATATGACAAAATTATTCAGAATCTCTTATCGTAGAGGAACTAAATAAACTAAACTGAAGGCATGTACTACAAACAAAAAAAAAAAAGATACTTTTTAATGCAAGAAATCATTAAGCTGTGAAGATCTCTGAAACAGGATGTTGTAGATGGTAATTTCTCTTGGACCCAAAAGGCAATCAAATTTATAAGGCAGGCATCCATCAGGGGCTATTAAAGACAGCGGCATTCTGTAGGCTCAAAAAGTCTCTGAGACACAAATCACCTGAGCTGAGAAAGTATATTAGAGGGAAATCTTGCATGCTTGTTCTTTTTTGGTAATCTTCCCTAAGCACTTCTAGAGATGAGATACTGGACTACATGGATCTTTGTGGCAGTTGTTGTTACACATATGTTGTACTTAAATGGATATAAACTCAACACTTCCAAGGTACAAAGTGTTGTCCTTTTTCCTATGACCAAAACTGAATTCCACATATAAATCATTCGCTAACCTTACATAGGATATTTGCATAGGCTAAGATACTCTGAGATCATAATCTTTTAGAAAAACAGCCTTGAAAATCTACTATCAAGTTAATTTCATGAACCTATGCATTTTTTTTTTTAAGGCAGGCAATCAGGCAGGTATAGAGATGGTATTGTATTACAGAATCACAGAATCGGTAAGGTTGGAAGGGACCTCTGGAGATCATCTAGTCCAACCCCCCTGCTCAAACAGGGTCACCTGCAGCATGTTAGACAGGGTTGCAGCCAGGTGGGCTTTGAATATCTCCAGAGAAGGAGACTCCACAACCTCTCTGGGCAACCTGTTCCAATTCTCTCACAGTGAAGAAATTCCTCCTCAAAGAGCTTGCAACGTAGTAAATATTTTCATGTCTGAATCTGAAAAACAGATCTTAAATATACTATGTAGAAACTAGATTGTAGTAATAATGTATTTGCCATATTGAACTAATACTGTAATAGTCCCACCCTTTCCAAAATTCATAGCTTTCTATCTATGAAGGGAGTCAAGCACTGAAAACCCATGGCTTACTAGAAACATGATTTTAAGTTAGAAGCTAGCCTCTTCCCTCCATAGCTCAAGCTAGTTCAGGAGTCACAAGTTAGCAGGATATATTAGCAGGATATATTTCTGCTTTCCCAAGAAATGCATCATGAGGTTCCTTGAAAATCACTGCTTTTTCCTGTTTCTCCCTTGACATATTCTATGCACACAGCTACAAATATATATATATATAACAAACACAGGATAAAAAGCTCAGGAAGCTTATAACTGTATCGAATTTCTCACTCTTTTTCCGTGGCATCTTTTTGCATATGGTTCAAGAGCACTCATATAAGCACAACTTTTGCCTTTATTTAATCTTGTTTAGTTGGGAATAGAGAGGGAAAGACAAAACCAAAGCCTGAAAACATTAACTAGAAGGAAACTAAACAGAAATAATTTATTATAAATTAAATAAATAAATAACTGAGGAAGAATAGATGCTAAACAGAAGAGAGAAGAAATGGACCGTGCTCTGAACAGAGTAGAAGCGTATGAACAACTATGAAGAACATTACGATAAAATGCAGTTTGAATGTCTTTGCCATAGAGGATCTACCAGTAAGGGTTGGCAATAGGTGAGTTGGATGCTCTCTTCTTGCCTACTTACTAGGCTACTGCACTATTTTTCCTTAGCGGGGGAAGCAGGATTAAAATGAGAAGGAATATATAATGGAGAGTAACACTAAAAACTTATTTTTTTCCTGTTATTTCCAATACTTCTACACCTCTGACCAGAGGGTCAAGCTCTTCAGCAACTTTTAAACTCAGGATCGTGAAACTGGCCCAAAGGTATTCTCAGAACTGACACAATCAGTTTCAAATAAAATAAAAAGTACTCATCAGATTAAGCTATTCACTTATATAGCTTTATAAATGTGTACATATATATGTAATTCATACATATATCTCCATATATGGCGCACAATTTTGTAATAAACTGACCTTTTTTAAAAGAGTAATCAAATGAGTATCAAATAGATTTCAAATATTTCCTGAAGCATTTAATCTGCAATGCTAAAATAGATAAATCATTTATTCTCTTCATTTATTTTAACTCCAAATCTAAAATATAAATAATGAAAAATATTTTATTCACATCTTCTTTGAAGTTTTCTGTGAAATATTTATATGCAAATAATTCATTCACTCTTTATTTCAGCTGCCCAAAATAGTCTTTTTTCCAATAGCACCAATTAGTATGCCAGGGAAGGAGTAAACTACAAAAACATAACACATACCAAAACACACTACAAAAACAGAACATTAAAGGGGAAAAAATAGCAGGATCAAAAGGTATGAAGCAATAATATAACATCACTTGAAATGTTCTATGTTCCAGAAATGAATTTAGTAATGAAATTCCATGAAATAGAACATTTTGCCACAATCTTATTCTGTATGAATAATAAGAATAAACTAAAAGAGTTTCTTCTGTAATATATTTCTCTGCAATGGAGATATTTTGCAGGTAATCTTTAGCTATACTATATATAGTGCATCTTTGGGGGCATTCAATCAGGAAAAAAAAAAAAAGCCTTTCCCAATATACTATAATATACTTTCCGATAACCCTCAGGTTTACAGAAAAGCTCACAAGCATTGCAAAGTTGAAATTATTCTTTTATTAATCTCATTTTCAACATTTCCAGTATACTTTCATATGATCTTCTTTTCATCTCAAAATTTCATCTTCAGATTCTTTATTATAGTGCAAATGTCAGATATGTTTAAGAAATCCAGATATCCTAGAAATTGCTAAAAGCCTTTTCAATTTTCTTCTGACTGTAATATTTTATCAAATTATTTTTTATTTACTCATTTGTCAGAACAGAGCCAGAAAAAATAGGAAGAGTAGATAAGTTAAAAAAAAAGAAAAAAGAAAAGAAAAAGAAAAAGAAAAAGAACAACAACAAGAACAAGAACAAAAATCTAGAGGGAAGGACTATGAGGTATAACAACGAAACAGCACATGGTCCAAACTTTTGGACAAACATACTTAGCAACACTTTCCTTGTGCTAGATACTTAAGGATCACCAGTAAACTCAACCTTGCATGGAATACAGAGTAACACAAAGCAGCTCAAAATATTCTCTGAAGAAACAAATTGTTTAACAGAAAAGATAATTTATTCATGCAGCCTTCATCTGAAATGTATAAATTCTACTAGAACTCAAAAAGTTGTCCCAGACCACTATGTAGAACAACGACTTAGAACCACCCTTTCCTTAGTAACCGGCAAGTCTTACAGTGTTGCAGCAAGATTACCTCAGATTTCTGGTTAGTGGAGTTTCTGATAAAAGATTTATTTCTTTTTTTAAAAAAAAATTTTTGCAAATATTTTATTATTTTAATTTAATACGTAACTAAAAAACAGTTTACATCCACAGGCAGGATTTATCTTGTTTTTATTAAATAGATTTAAAATGGCTGTATTCAGTAACATGGAAAATCAAGCAACTTATCTATGCACATCAGAAAATACCAAAGACTCATTTTTGAAATTTCACCCATGACTTAAATTCAAACTTATACATTCGGTTTTGTGAAAGAGAAAAAGGATGCTTCTCTGCTGGTTCCTAATGAAATCAAAAAATGAAATATGATTTCTGTTGAAGCCCTGTTACATACCAATTCAGCTGACTGAAATAATCAAATTTGTTTCGGTCAATTTTTTTCCTTTTTTTTTTTTTTAGCAGCAAATGCCTTGGCTATTACAATATTCAGAATACTCATCCTGTCTTCTCTCAAAATTGGTCAAGGAATATTATCCTTATTTTCAGTTTCAAAAACTGACTCGGCAAAATTCTCAAATAAAAGGGAATTTCCTTTCATACCTTACAATGACACATATTTGTCTTAATATAATACAAATTTATATTAATAAAATAATTCTTTTTAAGGGAAGGGACACCTATTTAGAAATAAATATGATACATATTTATGATAGAGAAATAAATATTATGTAATTTTATATTAAATTATTTTTAAAACTATCAATTTAAGTGAGTAGTTATTGTTTGCTAACAATGTTTATAGCCAGTTTCTTTGGAGGCTGAAACTGGGGAAATATTGTAACTATGAGATCTAGATAAAAAGGCAGTGCTATGGGTGCAAAGGAAACAAGCAATGCAATAGTTAAAGACTTTCATACTATATAGTATTTTGAGTCTTTCGGTATTCAGTATAGTTCCATAAGTGTAATTCTGCCTTGAAGCAGATATTTAATGTTCTTGCTTCTGGATTAGCTAGTGCTTGTCTCCTTTAATCCACTGCCATTACTTGCATTCTGGTAGATCCTTTTTTTTCCCCCCATCTGCTTTGGAGAAACAGAGCTTCCTTTAAAACTGTTAGTAAAGGCCATTGTGATTACAAATTATTATTTTAAATACATATTATTTTGAAAATTTTAAATTATTATTTTAAAATTTTCCTTACAACATCTAGACAGAGGTATTTGTGGATGTTGAAACATCAGCCTAATCTTACCAATATATTCTCCTGCACAAATGAGAATAGTCTCAGAAATAACAACAACCAAAATAGTTGCAACAGTACTGAGAGTCACAGTGCACAGCAATTTGACTTCCAAGAGATAAATCATAAGTCGATCATTGACAGGTGGTGGTTGCTAATCATAGCCAAAAATTCAGAATTGCTCTGGGCTTATTTTTTTCCAGAATATTCTGTATCATTCTCTATAGTATTTAAATGAGTTCAGATCATAAACTCACTGAACGGCTTAAGAGAGTCAGCTCTTCGGCATTTTGATCTAATGACAAATATCACGCAGGCAGTAATCTCTCCCCCCAGCAGACCTCTGGAGTCATGAACAAAGTCTGCTAATTTTCTCTTTTCTAAACCCTCCTGATAGCCAAAGATGTTGCAAAATATTGGTTTCAATTATTCCTGCAAACCTACCTCTGCTTCTAATTTGTTATTCTAATTGTAATTTGTATAATATGAAAAAGTAAACCTTAGACACCTGGCCTTAGCAAAATGTGAAATTCTAGACATACAACTCATATACAACTCAATACACAACTCATTCACAGTTGCAGTATCAGCATGAATATTAGTATTCCATTTCTAAATATCTGAGGTTAGGAAATAATGGCTCATTCACTATCAAAGGTTACTGGTTTATTTTGACAAATCTTATCCATTTCATAAGTTAGCTCAGTGTAAACCTTCTAAGGCCTAGGACTGACAGTATCAGGGTACATAAAAACACGAATAAGGTATCTTATCAGAGCTTCAAGAGAAGCATGTACAACATCTGCTCATGTTGTATACCTTGATAAAATCTTTCATTTCTTTGTTCATCCATAATATTATTGTATGATACTATTAGACATTATCCAGTGTTCAGAATGCATGGCATAAAGAATATGCAAAAAGAATATATGCTAAAAACACGTGTTTGCTTGCTACATTGATCCAGATCTGAGTAGGAAAAAAAATGCACTAAGAGCTCAGCATTTCTCTGAAGACTTCAACAAAAACACAACTTGCCAAATAGCAACATTTAAGATTTAAAAATACATTCAGGGTGTTGTGGAAAGTAGAAAGATGGAGAGGGAGGTAAGGCTTCTGACATAAAATAAAATCCTAATTGCAGCTTTGCCACAAATGTGGATGCATATAAAGTCCTGTGAATTAGTACCACGGCATAAATCTACTACAGTTTTTACAGCTATAGTGCACATAGCAGGTCGATACCGGTAAAGCTGCACTCAAGACATATATAACGCATACTACGTGTGGTGTGTGCACTGGAACCAACTTGGGGAAACATATTAGCACTGCACAGGAGTTACTGGCTTTGTGCTGAATCACACAGAGCAGCAGTGACTGCAGCCCAGCGGAGGTCCACAGTCACCTCACTGCTGGGTCCACCTTTGGCAGAGGTTCAAAGCATTCATTTCAAAGCTGCATGAAATCTTTAGAAAAACTTACTGAGCTTTCAACCTTAGCCTGTATATGGACAGAGAATGCAAACAGGGGAAACTGACTTATAAATAAAAATTAATTAGAAATAAAAAGCTTGCATATTTAGTCTTTCATGCGGTGTCTTTTTTAAAATAGAATTATAGTTGTTTTTTGTTTTCAATACAGAATAAGTTTTTCCAAGTCCAGATTCCCAGGTAAATGGAATACTTAATTTTTTTTTATGTATAGTAGAATGCAAAAGCACTTTTATTAAAACACATTTCAGAAAGAAAAATCCATTATTTTACTTTCAGAGACCCTTTTTTCAAATAATAAGCATAGTTGTAATGGGAAAGCACCAAACACACATTTTTTGATTATTTGGGAATCTCTTGGTATAGCAATAAATTGATTATGATAGTGTCACGTCAGAAATTTCAGGCAGACAATACTTTAAAACATGAAACACTATGTAACATTTCAAATATTTGCTTCTTTGAAATCATCAGCTTTACAATTCTGTCCACTTAAGAAAAGAGGTTGTATTCTTTTCCCAGCTTACAACCTCTAGATGGAGAATACGTATAACACGAGCAGGAACTTAAAAGACAGATTAAATTAGACAGAAAAATATTACCACTACGTCCGTTAGCTCCTACTCAAAAGGATGTTAACTGGTATTTTCAGAGACTGGTGTTAAAATATAACACCCCTGGAACATTCACTAGCTGTTGCTGGAGAAGGAATTAATGGTGGCAGGAGACAGACTAATACATCTTCCTCCCTCAGACACTCTTTCCTCCACTATTTGTTAACTTGCTTTACTATTGAAGACTTATCATGGATATAAGCTCCGACTCATGTTTCACATTAAATAACAATATTTAGGATCACATAGTGCACTCAATGGAAGTATAAATTCGATTAAGATTTCTTTGAGTTAGGCTTTGTAGCCTTAAGGATAACTTATAGAAGCCAACGGTGACACTCATTTATTTCAGTTAATAGTTCAGTATAGGCTTTGTTTTTTTTAAAAAAAAAACTCTGTTCAATTTTGCTTTGGAAAGAAAGAGAAACATTTCAAAACAGCATTTTGGAACGTGCCTCTTTGATAATTGCATTTGGTAAATTTAAAACTGAACTTAGGCTGTCTTAAGGCATGCAGTGTGAACAGTGGTGTTTTCGAAGCATTTTGAGGGGAATGAGAGAATCTGGTCACAACCAGTCATAGGCCCTGTGCTTACAGGGACCTCTTGCCCTTCCACGGTATTCAAGATAGCACCAAGCGCCAAGTTGGACAGCCACAGCAGGCCCTGGTCTCTCACGTTTTCTCTAAAATCTATGCCTAAAGAGAAGCACTGTGATCTCAGCCTGGATTTTTTTTGGAACAGCTGCTACTGCTGTAGATTTACACATTATTTCACACACGTACATTGGCAATAAGGAGTGTTTAAAACCTGAATCTGACATCTGTGGCCTGAATAGCATTTCAAAACTTAAGGTACTTTTAAATATATTAAGCAATATTATCTACAATAACAATATACATGATTCTGAACAACAGCTGAGAGAAAGATTAAGATATTGTTGAGAATTTTGAGTGGTAACTGAAAGAACAAGTAGCTCCTTTGAGACTATAGGGTCTCTCTATTGGAACAGAAGTAATAAATTTAGGTCCTATATGGTTTTGGGTAGCTAATTCTTTTTGACAATTTCCTGTATATCTAGTGTTAATTTTAAAATTTAAATAAGTCCTCAATGTTTAATTTCACCTTTTGAACATAAAAGAGCATCAAAAATAGATGGAAAATAGACACTGAAGATAGTAAGTGATTCTGAAAGATCACCTTTTTTTCATTCTATACAGGGTTTCAATTGTTACACAGAGTAATTGAATAGTTCTGTTATTTACAATAAACTTGTTATTTGTATTCATTGTAATTAATCAGTTCTATTCATAAACCTCTAAATTACCATCATTTTTTCTTCTATGATCACAAAGGGAAGTATCTACATATATAATGGCATCTGTTAAATGATCAAACAAAATAATTTATCACTATTTACTTGCTTGTGGTATGCCTTGAAATTTTGTAACCCACCATAAAGACCACCTGAAATACCTACTCTGAAATTTCATTTCAAAATTTACTTTAGAGAAAGAAAAGCATATATTTTATTTCAGAAAACAGCAATGAAAGGCAAACAAAAAAAGAGAGCATTTAGAGCAAATGCAAAATTATTTTGATATTATAGGGCACATCACAAAAAGATAATCCTTGAAAAATAAATGACACATATTGGCTGAATTTTAGTTTACCTAACGTAAAGCTTTCAAGAATCTGTATCCATGGCTGGCTCCATCTTCTTATGCTTTCAGCCATCTCTCTGAGAAAAAGCTAAATATTTTTTTCTGTGCTTAAATTCCATTTCCTAAAATCCTTTAGCTTGAGGTTGAGGGAAGAAAAACTAAAACAAAGATTGATCTCTTTAGGAATGTAATTTTACATAATGTGGCCGTAAACAGTAGAGAATTGCCTTTGACGTTCCAACTGGTTTCCTTCAGTCCTACATTCCTAGGGTCTAACTAGATCCGAGCCTTCCACTTTTATCTTCTTATACTAACAGAAATAATTCTTCATACACCCTTAGGAATATATGCTATGGTACACTATATGTGTTGTATGATACAGCTGTCTCTAGCAGACATGTTAGGGTATCTAACAGATAGATATCTAGTAGAGAGAAGCCACAATACACAAAAAAACCCGCCTCACAATATACGAAAAAATATCTGATATCCAGAAAACTGCATGTTTTACCAGGATATAAGCATCTACATAGGCTTTTTTTTTCTTTCTTTTTTTTTTTTTTTTTTTTTTTGGGGGGGGGCACCCCCTTAAACATTTTCCTTCTCTTCTGTTACCTCAGCATTCGATCTTCCAAAGGGGAGAAATGACTGAATCTGAGGACAGATTGCTTTCACTGTTTAGATTTTTTTTATTTTTTTTTTAACCAAGACATGCTGTCAGTTGACTGAAAAGTTTTCCCTTACAAGTAAGGAGAGGAATATACAAACACTACAATACTTGAAAATTTTATTTTGTTAATATATGCTAAACACAAATTTCAACATAGTAGACAACACATTTCTTCTCTGAATAACACATTGTACCTTGCTGCAGAATGACCTGTTACTCCTCTTAGGCACCAGCCATCTGTCTGTCTGTCTGATGCTCAAACAGGCCACCTTTCTTTCATAATAGCACTAAATGACAGCATTCTAAACAACTTTTCTATGCGGTGAACTTAGAATCAGTTCTCATTTGCACATCTAGGCTCTCATAAAAATAGCACCCTCATTTATAGTTTATTTTGATTACTTTTCCTGTGCAACTTGAGTATCTTCTCAGCTCTGCAAAAGTTTAATAACTAGTGATACCACATATCTGGAGCAAGCTGCACTCAGAGAGAAGATCAGCTTCAGCTGATCTGTATCAAGTGAGCCATAAACAAAATATTCTTGACAGTTGTTGAGTTTTCAGTTTTTGGTATGTTTATGCCTATCTCAAGCAAGTCCAGTCTATTAGCTTAATTTCGTGGACTTTTTAGAGGCATAATCCATAATTGATAATAATAAAATATTAGCATCTTCTGTGTTTGTAAACAAGTTAAAAGTCAAGTTTAATGAAGATCACAGTCCTCAGTATAGAAAAGACACCAACAGTCAATCAAGTTCAAGGAGGATGACCACAATGTTCAGGGGCTGGAGCACTGGGCCTGTGAAGAGAGGCTGAGGAAACAGGGCTTGTTTAGCCAGGAGAAGACATAGCTTTGGAGAGACCCAAGAGCAGCCCCCAGAGCATATGGAAAGGGCACTGAGAAGAGGAAGCCAGGTTCTTCACAGCAGTGCATGGTGGAACAACACGAGACAAAAGGTATAAACTGAAACAAGAGGATCGGACTGGATATAAGGAATAACTTTTTCACCATGAAGGTAGTCACCCATGGGCACAGTGCACCTAGAGAGGTTGTTCCATCTCTGTCCTTGGAGGTTTTCAAGACCCAGCTGGATTAAGCCCTGAGCAGCCTGGGCTGACCTCCTATCTGACCATGCTTTGAGTAGAACTTTGGGCTAGAGACCTCCTGGGGCTCCTTCCAGCCTGAATTATGCTATAATCCTAAACAGGCCCAGAGACAAATTAAATCCCTTGGTTTTATAACATTACAATCATTTTACACACCCACACCTGTCTCAGTTTCGGTGTTCCCAAACTATCACTCTCTTCATCCTTTGCTGTAGGCTTGTCTCTCTATTAACGTATATTTTACAGGTGCTTTCAGCTCAGAATCTACAGAATAAATTCTAAGTTATACCGCAGTACTTACTGAAGAATACTGATACTTATTTCCTTATAGTTCTACTTGCATGTTTTGCATATTTGTCCATTCTAGTATTTTAATTGGAGGATTTTTTTTAAAGATGTTTTTACGCTACAAGAAACTTTGCTTCCAACATTTCAACAGAAGTACAACAGAGTAGATGCTGTTGTCAGATTTACTTCATTATGATCCTAATGTTGCTCGATCTCAGATCTCATTGCATAGTTATTCACATCTAGTTGTCCTGTTTATTTTAAACTCATTTTGTCAGACAAAATGAGCTCAAAGTAATTTGCATAATATACACTTGTGTGTGTGTGTGTGTATACACATATACACACACCCTTGTATATGCATGTTAACATTTCTAAGATAGGCAATGACTAATTTTTGTCCTTAAAGTGGCTTACTTTCTACTAATAGAGAGAGAAAAAAAAAAATAGTTCCTGTTGTCTGTGGGGAACTCTTCACAAAGCAGTATTATTCGCTGTCATGGTTGATTCTGAATTTACAGTCTTTAGATGACAGTCAAATTTTCTCTCTGCTTTCTTCCACTCCTTTTCCTTACTTAAAGGAGCATTCATTAGAGTTACAGTAATATTAAGAAAAAAAATCACAAAGGAACAAAACACAGAACCCTTGAAATTCTGCACAGAGTTTTGAATAAGATCCGTTTCTTCAACATTACATACCCAAATATTCTCTACTACCCTTTGGAATGAGTAAATGTCTGTAACTCCTGTTCCAGCTGCTGAGCATATATACTTTAAAGAGGAAGAGGAAATCTTAACAATTCTTAACTGAGATTGGTATCTATATGTAGATGGAAAAAGATATAAGAATGAAAAAATCAAAGATGAACACTCTCTGTCAGCTCAAGCGATAGAGAACTGTGGGGAGAGTCAAATATTCTGTGGTTTAAACATTTTTGAGTTAAAGTAGCTGATTTTTAAAAACTTCTTTAAAGAACAAATAAAACCAGAATATTTCAGAGAATGTCCACTACAAACACTGTTGCTTTAATTTTTCAACTGTGATATAATCATTAGAAAAATAAACCATAAACTATACCACAAATCCATCTCTCTCTTTCTGTCTCCTTTGAAGAGATCAAATACCTATTAAAAGTGCTACTTTTGTTGCTCAGTTTGTCAGAACTGGTTTCATCAACACCCATAAATAAAGAACGTGGGGAAGTACCCTAGCTTTTTCAGCTACACTGATAATGTCAGTATACTAATAATTTTTCATTAGTGCACAACACAAACTTATCAGTGCATGTCTGCATTAAGAAAGATTACCTATGAATTCATCATTACCAGAATCCCTCAGAAATCTGGCCACTAATGGATCTCTTATTGATTTCTGCTATGAAGTTCTCTACTACACCACAACTGTTAAATTGTACTCATGATTTAAGTACCGTGTCATGACATTTCAAAATTAAAAAAAAATCAAAAATAAAATACTCTTTTAGAAAGACAAAGCAAGAGACAGAAAACTGAGAGAATAATAGGCTAATCTTTGTACTTACGAAAAGCTCTATAGAATTCTTCCAGAGCTAGGTGCTTGTCACTGTTATAATCATCATATTTCAGCAAATCGAACAGAGAGCAGTCAGATAGATCCTTGCCAAGCTCAGCCCGTTTTATTACCTGACAAGAAAATTATAACCATGAAATTACATTTGAGCTCTTATAGTTCTCTGGCATAATTAATTGTTTCTAATAATCACTTAATAGATCATTTTAAAGTTGCTTTGGGGCAATGAACTGCAAACTGTGTAAAGTCAGGGATTTCCAGTTACTTTGTAATTATTTATTGCAGTTTTAAAAGTTAATACCTTTAGAATAGAGTCACTGAGATTATACAAAAGCTTTTGGAATGTATAGAGTATATAATGCGGCTAGACAGAAGCACTATAAAGATACTGTGAATGGCAGGATGCACACATGTTCATGCATAGGATGGTGAGTAAGTTAACATATGCACCAGATAATTTTCTGCATATAATAATGATGTAATTCTTTTCCTCTCAGTCCTAATTCCTAACCTCAAAAGCAACTGAGAACTTTTGAAATTAACTAAAACAGACTCCTATTACATTACTAATTATATCAGCTTCTTACAGGCTTTTGACAAGCCTATTATCATCCCAAAGACCTCTACAAAAGTAGCCAACCTGAAAAGACTGCTCAGTTTCTCAACAGGGGGCACATCCACTTTGGAAATGGATTATAATTAACAGTTGTTAGATTTTAACTCAAGTGAACTCCCAGAGAAGTGTTCTTTAATTTGTGTACTATTTAGGTTTGAAGTCTGTATGTGTTGCAGACATCTACCTGGATTCCAGCCAAGGAATTTTAAGATATTAATAACCACAAATGTTCTGAATTTGCATCTTACATTGCATATGTTAAAAACAAACAAGCAAAAAAAATCCATTTAACTGAGGGAAAACAACTCCTTGCTGAAAGCTTGTATGGTTTAATTTTTTTAGTAGACATTCAAAGAGAGATTATAGTTCAAGTTTTTTTGTAAAATAATTGCTTTTCCTGCCCTCCATCAGTCTCCCAAGAGAACTGCAAAGCCATTATATTTGTATTATCATACGATAGCTTCTAAAAAGTAGAGGATACAGAGACTTTTTTCAGCTGCTCTGCAAAGGAATTGACAGGAGTAGAGATGAACAGATTCAGTTTTTATTCATGTAAATAGAACATTTCCAAACAAAAAACACAGAACAAAAGGAATATTAGAGCAAAGAGACAGAATACTTGAAAGAGCAAAAAATGTTTTTAATCTCCTATACAGTAATATAAAAGCATTATAAATGACAATAACCTTGTTAGTAAGCTAGAAAGTACGAAAACCACTCAAAGACATCAAAAATTGCCACACAGATAGCTTTAGCTATTATTAAAGGTACATATTGTGCTTCCTGAGCATTAGTGCTAGCTACTACTCATACTTTAAAAGCCTGTTTATTAGGCTTACGTTAAACTGGAATAAGAAAAATGAAGTTGTATTCTGTAAGGGACAGAAATGTAGCCAGGAAAAATTAATAAACCTAAGCCCATTATTTTTACAAAGGTAGTACTGCAGATAAAATGATATGTATTGAAAACTTCATTATAAAAGAAATCCCTAAGCTTTTGAGGCTACAAAAGGTGTTTGATAACACATTTGATCCATGAAAATAGAATATTTCAGGTGAAAAGTACTTGTTACTTTCCTTGTTTTTGATAAAAGGTGCTCTAAACTAGTTTAAAGCACTTATTCTCATTAGCTTTGATCATACAGACAAGGATTAAAACTTTAAAATTTTAAGGTGCTGCAATAAAACCCACTGTTAAAGTCTCATAACACTTCCCATTATAATACAGTATTTTTAATTGAATATCAGCAATCTCAGCTAAAAACCCTTGGATTGAAATTTTGTATGTCTGAAATCTATCTTCTGTTGTTTTTCACTTAGAATTGTTCCAATTTATATAAATTAATTGACAGAATGTTTCAGACATTTTCAAGAATAATGCTACACACAGGTAAGATTAATTTATATTTATTGATTTATTATTGATTATTTAATTTTAACATTGAGTAGTCCCATGGTTTTGATAGTGGATTTGAGATTCAGTGTCTTTGTATATATCATAACCTCTACATTAGCAACACACCTTGGTATTCTTTTAAAAAGTCACTCAGTTTTGACCTACACGTAGATCTCAAAAATGTCAGTGAGTACAGACTTCAGAAGGTAAAGAAGCAATTTTATACCGTCATTAATCTGAATTAACCATGATCTGCTGTCAAAAGAGCAGTTCCAACTTTCACCAACTCTCACCCCTATGTGTGGTCTGTGGATCAGATCAATTCCTCGATTGAAAGCAAAACTAATCTTTGTTGGTTTTTTTCTTCTTTCCTTTCTCTTCAAGGGGCAGAGATTAATATTCTGTCATGAGATCTGACAAAATACACATCAAGATGTGGGGATCTGGATTTTGAAAAAGTGGAATTACATGTTTCTGTAGCAGACTCTAGTTAGAGCAGATTGACTGTTACAGGAAATTACAACCTATATGAGACTGTTGCACAGTAAAACTTGCTACTTTCCAAGCGATTAGCAGAGCTGATGTTAAACAACTTATTTTATGGTCAAATGCTTTAAAATCAGCATGATCAAACAACCTGTGTCCTATAGTCCCTAAACTACAGGCTGCACGACCTTTTTTCTTCTTGATATTAACTTTTAATACATGTTCAAATATCAGAGAAATTCTGTAAGATGAGACCCATGCTGATACAGTGTAAATATTCAAACAGGGAAAGAAGAACGAACAACATCAGTTCAAGAAATAAACACTGGAATTCACAAAAAAGATTGTAAATATTTTTTGTATTACTAAATGTTGCCATGAAAGAATTTTTTTTTTAATCATCATCATCTAGGAACTACAGCCTGTGAGACAACTCTGATTTCATTTTCTTTTACTTAAATTAGAGGTTTATAAAGGCAGCTTGGTAAACATAATACATTCTTGCAAGTATTTTTAATTTAGCACCCTGCAGTGTTACAAGAGAAATTAATACTAAGCAGTATCAATAAGGCACCTCTTGCATGGATAAAAACATCAGTAATTGCAAAACCTGAAGAAATAGATGTCAATGAGGAATCATCAATGGCTGAAACAACCTTGTGGGATTTTGAAAGGGCTGGGACTCATCCCAATCTTTTTGGTAATTTAAATATAAATATTAAAAGAAATTTGGCAGATGGTAAATCCTGGTGAGGTGAATAACAATGAGGTGGAAGGCAGGGCAGCATATGGAATGAAATGGATCACATGTTTTCAGAAAAGGAATATGTGGTTCTATAAAGCCAAAAGCAAGGTCACTCATCCGAAAACAAGAACCTAGACTATATCTTAACAGGGATAAACATACCCTGGAAATCTGAAAAATAGGCAGGAGTTACTTTGGATACAGAAGTCATTATACATTCTGTAGTGCAAGTAAGCAATATGATTTTGGCTATTTAACAAGGTAACTGGGAGTAGAAATAATATTTTTACTTCTGTATATTGCAGCGGTGGGACTGATACTAAAACTCAGCATTCAGTTTTGACTTGCACATACTAAATTTAATGAAAAACGAGAAGAAAACTTAGAAGTTAGAATGGATCCATAAAAGTAACTGGAAATCTGCTGAAGACACTTTACCTTAAGGGAGTTAAAAATTTCTACCTTCATTGTTTATTTTCAAAAGGGAGACTAACAAGTCCCTTTATCACATTCTATAGGTACCTCCATAGGGGAAAAAATATATATAAATAGGGACTCTTCAATTTAATAAACAGACATTAATGGGACAGGAAATTTGAATAAAGACTCTAAAATTCAAAGAAGAAAAACAATTAACCTTAAATTCTGGGGCTCTTCCTTGATATTTTCAAATCAAGGCTGCATACCTTCTTGTACTTTTTTTGCTTTAGTTAAAAACAAGTTATTACAGTTTCTGAACTAAACATGTAAAACAAATTGAACAAAATTCCATGTCTATGATAAAGTTAGATTAGATGATGTAATAGTCTCCCTTGAGATTTAAATTCTATTAATCTCTGTGAAAGAGAGGAGAGTAAAATTCAAGGAAACTGACTCTTGAACCAGTTCTTTATCATGGTCCGGGTTTAAATCACAGTCCTTGCTTAAATAAAACAGAAAGAAAAAAAGATTAGTTATGGAGAAGAGAAACAGACAAAATGTTAGTGAATCATATGCTAGAAATAAAATTCTTGTTGTAAATGTTAAAACTTAATAAAGATGATCTGCATACTCTTATGAGTGTGTCATGCAAGGCATATATGCAATTACTTGATTTCAAACTCTTCTGAGATTCATTTCAGAGCATGCTCAAGTATAGCAAATTTTCCATTGCATTTCCATAAATACAGTGTTTACTTTACATAGATCAGAATAAATCGTATTTTGAAAAACATTTGTAATAGCCCTTTTCCCCACATGCCATTCAAATAGCTAACTACATAAATTCTATCTAATCCAGTAGAGTTATGATATAATCATGAGAGTCACCAGAATTACTCATAATGCAAGAAAATCATGGGAAGTGCTTCTACTTGTTAAAAACAAAGTCAGCAAACACAGATCAAGACGTCAGGCGTTTGGGACTGTGATCACAGTATAAGCAACATCCCACTTCTAGTTCTTAACATCTTCTCTTTTCTTTCCCCCTATTTTAGCCTTGTCTTGTAGGATTCTTGTTTTTGTTTTGCATCCAGAATAGAATATAGGGCATTAAGTCTTTCTTAAATTAGTGATAGTAAAAATAAATAGTGTAACCTATATAATAATTTATTTTTAAGCAACAGGGAGAAAATATATAAACAAGTTTAGTAGACAAAATGCAGTTCTGCCTGTGATGCATGGGGGAAAAAGAAAGCAACAAAGTTCGTTAAAAAAATTTTAAAAGGAAAGATGATCAATACCACTTCTCCCAGCTCCAAGTTCTCCAAATAAAGAATAAATAATTCTACTAATAATGAAAAAGCAAAACCAAAAGTCATGAAGAAGTAGTAGAAAAGTAAAAGTTACGGCTCCACAAGGTAGACTGATAAAAAAAAAAAAAAAGGGGGGGGGGGGGATATCAATAGTGAAAGTAAAGATGTAATTTATATTAGATACAGCTGAGCAAACAGGTGCCACGGAGTATCAGCTGACACAAAGTGCAACATCATTAATGCAAAATTAAAAACTGAAGATATAATTCTGTTGTTGTTTTCTCAGATCTCAGTGGCACAACACAGGGAACACGGCTTAGGAATCTTAATCTCTGAAGGAGAAGATGCAACCATAATTCAGTCCAAGCTGTCAGTCGCATAAAGAGAGACATACATCTATTCTCCATTAGTAAAGGAGCAACTTTTTGTTGTTAAATGTAACACCTGGCAGTCATTGAAGCAAATCTGAGGAAAAGGGTCATAAAGACCAAAGAAGAAACTAATTAAAAATCATCTCATCATTACATTTAGCAACAATTAATGCTGCATTACACATTAAAACTATGTTTATAATACCTTCGGATTAGATTTTTTTTAAAGCTAGTATACAATAACCAAGCTGTTCACTGATACAGTTCTACTGATCTATAGAAGACTCTGTTCTACTACGATGCAGCAGTCTTGCAAATTACAGACAACAACAACTAACGCACACAGCTATATAAACACTGGCATTTGTTGCTTGTTAAAAAAATCTTATTTTGCATAAGAACTCGAGTTGATGTTTATAAAGATGCTATGCTATACATGCATCAGCCTCGTGTATTTCTCTACAAATCCCCATTGTAGAGAAATTTAGAAATTTTAGCAACACTGTTCAAATGTTCACCATACTTTATAAAGTCTGCCACTTTGATATCACCTGTGCTTGAAGCATGTAAAATTGACATGCAAATCTCCGTGAATGTGATGAACTTTGTAAAATTTCCTGAGAATGAGCGGTTCATTTGATTTTTTTTTTTTTTTTTTTTTTTTTTTTTTTTGTTTTGGTCTCCATAACTAGAATTAAATGACATTGAGAAAATATTGAATTAAAAGGCAGGAATGAAAATGAGTTTTAATAAAAATGTACCATATTTGTATCTGTACTATGTTAAGCTGGTAAATAAGAGAAACATGGCCTGATATTTGAGATATTAAATAATAAATAAGAATGCTAAATTCTTTGACTTCAGAAAGTAAATCATTAAAAAGAGGGAAAAGGAAGAAGAAGATCTATTATTTATAATTATCCTATATTCAACTTGCTTTTGCATCATGGCACTTGAGGAAAATTTTCCCTTCTACATTAAATTTTGTTTTATTAATTCACTAGTATAGCAAATAAACAGAAGGAAAACAGCTCTAAGTTTAATAAAGTATAGATTATTTCACTTTCACACACAAAAGGAAATTTAATTTCACTCTTGAGCAAGATAAAGTGTGCTTAAAGCTTATGTATCTTTCAGTGATGGTAAACAGAGAAGTTTTTCTGTTATAAAAGGGCAATTCCACCATACAGGAATAACTGCATTCATCACTGGAGAGGCAACAAAAAAACCCAATGTATTTTATTCCCTTGTCTCCCCATAATAGTTCTGATGTTTTTTCTCCCCTATGCAGCAACAGAAATATGTAGTAATCAAGCACTCCACAGTAACAGGAACACTGAAGATCATTTGTAATAAATTCTATCTTGTTTTTGCAAATGGTAATAGATAAAAAAAAAAAAAAAGTCATTTCACAGCAGAAAATTCATAACTAACCTAGAAGAATAAATTATCTTCCTTTATTTTGGATTCATCTAAATCCCTTCAAGAAACAACCCCAAGAGATGCAATTACTAAAGCCTTGTAGATATGTTGTATTTATGTTAAATCACAGGTGATGATGATGATGATGATGGTGATGATAATTTTGTCTGCTACGCTGCAGGAGCGGCAGATATTCTTTCTAGTTAGTAGCTGTCCCTCCAAACAGAGTGGGCTACAAGATTAATATCATCAGTCAGTGCTTACAAAAACCAAAGCCATATCTCACCTGCCAGTGTACTATTTGGATTCTTGAACACAAAACGAACTTGGCCAAGCAGTGAGAGCAGTCAAGTTTGAGAAATACGGCAAATTTACCCCCACAAAAAAGGTTTACGCTTAGCCTGCATGGAGTTGCACGATCCCGCAGGTTTCCAACCTTCATTGCAGAATGTCTTTTCTGATGTTTGTACTGGGTAAATAGGGCTATAGTTATTTTTTGACTATAATTCTATATTAAATTACAGAGCCATATAAAAAATCATATCTAGATGACAGAATTGTTCAAATGAAAGAAAACAGCTTGACAGTTTTTGATTTATTACTCTAAAACTTGGAGTATATTTTTTAAACTTTCTCCCTACTTGAAATAGCTATTTAAAAACTTTTCTGTGACAAAGATCTTTTCCTAGAAAAAAGTAATCCTTTTTTTTATGCCGAGATGTAAATACAAGAAATTTACAATTTCTGAACCAAAAATATACCAATAAAATTTCCAGTGCTGATGTCATCATTTCAAATCTGCAAGTTATTCATTTGAATTTTACATTAGGTAGGATGAATACACAGATATGATAATAAAATGCAGTCAAAGAACCTGACTGCTCCTGTACTCTTCAAGGAGCTGTCAAGTTTAGGTGCAGTAAAAAAGTAAGTTTTAGCTCAAATTCATATGAATATGAACTACTCAGTATTACTTCTTGTTTTCTGTAATAAATGTTATTTTTCATACTCCACTAATATATTTAAATTTAAAATGCAGAAAAGCACTATTATGTATAATGGGCCTGTGTATTGCAAAATTTTGCTGGAATTGCGAGCAGACTAGAGATGAAAAATTATGTTAATCTTGAGAACATTTTCAAGAGTACAAGGTCTCCTGTTCAGTTAAATGGAATTATCAAGACCTTTCAGAAGCATGTTGCCCTCCTTACTTCCATCTTCATCCCCCCCACCCCCCAAAAAGGACGGGAAACCATCTTTTCAGAGTTAATGGGCCCACTAGTCTCTCACAGCAAGCGACCCCTCTTACATTATAAATCAATACCTACAAAATAAATCAATATCTTCTAGATAGGATATTCAAGACTAACTTTTTGTTTCTTCTCTCCTGTTAAAACAATTCCAATTTGCAGAAATACTGATTGCTATCACACCCATTAAGAACAGAAGACAGCAAAAGCCTAATCTCACTTTGCAAAAAAATTTCTGATTTATCAAATTTATGTTTAACAAAAAAAATTTCAGTTGGATAAATCACAGTAGAATCTAAACTTGTCAAGCATTCAACAATAATGCCTGAAAAAGCACATTTAATTTAAAAATGTTGTATTAAATTCTCTTAAATTGCCTTCTTGCTTTGAGTCTTCAGAGAAAACTGAATCACGTGCTCTGTTTGTTCTCAGCAAATACGCAGGCTAAAAATTCCCTCAATCACTCAAAGTGCTGGGTCTTAACCACCACGTTGCATGCTATTACGGAAATCAAAGATCAGTGCTTGCTTTCGACATACGGAAGGGAAACAAAGGCTCTTAGCTGAAGCTGCTGCTATCCAGAAGGCTTCAAGAGAAGCACAAATTTCATCACTGTTCTTCCTCATTCAAAGCGATTAAAGAACAGTTTCTGGGGGCAACAGGTTAGCTCACTGTTTCTCTTCGCAAAACATGCCATAACAAGCCACAAAGCACTAGTAATGAATCTATTTTCCATTATTCTTTGGATTAGTTAACAATGTTTCTGCTATGAATTCCAGTAAAAATCATAATTTAAAGTGTCTTGATTGGATGTTAAGGCTACTTGACAGGTTTCCATACTTGTGAAAAAAAGAATTAACTTGTTGTTCCCTTTATAAATTCATTTTTACAGACATGCAAAAAAGCATGTAAAACATGTGCTGACAACACTGTATCGTAAGAACCTACATGGTTTTTAAAAACACTTCAACACGAAGAAAAAGCAGGAAGAAAAAAAAAAGTATAGGTATAGCAACTGAAAACTGAGAAAAATTGTTTCTTTACATACACTTGCAAAACATGTGAATGTCCCTTGATCCTGATCTTTGGCACTAGTACCTTAATCTTTATTCTCTCCTGAAAAGATTACTATTCTCTGATAATCAGGTGATGGATTTGTAGTGATGAAAAATACTCAGCTATTTTCCAGTGCCTAAGTGAGACTGTGGCAAAGAGACCAAACTGTTTCCTAGTAGTAAAATACAGGAGGTTTTAAAATTCAGTTTATATTGCCAACCAATGTATTAATCACTATCACATTCTGTTTCAAGTGTTGATGATACATATCTATCAAGTATTAAACTTAAATATAAATATCTATAAATCTCAGTTATATATTCATACAGTATGTAAATCTAAAAAATATTATTTGTAATATGTACATATATGCAAATTCCTGCAAAAGTTGAAAAAATCTAAAATTCTTATAAAGTATGGAAGAATGATTTATTTTTCCTTCTTTTTTTAAAATGGATAATTTATTATTATTTAAAATTTCACTTACATTTGCATTTTATTCATAAGAAATGTATTTATCCTTGAAGTTGCCTCTTAAGCTTCAAAAGTTAATTGCAATGGAAATGATAATTCCAGTCATTTCTAAACTGTAGGTATACCTTCACCTGTAAACAGTTTTAAAATTTGTGACTCAACTTAAAAATATGGGATTCTGTCCAGCAGTGCCATATGGAAAACCATACCTCTCTTGAACTTTGTGTGGCTTCACAGTATTTGACTCCTTAAGGAAGCTCTGTCACACTCAGATTTCTCAAGAATGGAGAAATGGGCTGCTAAATCAAAGCTGGTAAATCTGCATGGGCTGGTAAACCAAAGTTCATTTGCTATACTTATTACTTATTCTTACCCTTTTAGGCAGATTAAAGCTAGCACGGTCATGCTTGCCAAAGCAAGCAAGTTTTTTGCTTAGATCTCTGATGAGTTCCTCGTGCTTCCTGTTTAGAGACTCCCAGGAACTCTCTCTTCCTGATACTGCTCCTCTCTTCCTCTAGACCTCTTATAAAACAAGAATACATTACACTATACGAGTGTTTTAAGAGATCACTCTTGTTTCATAACTCTAAGATACATCCATATGGTCAGACTTTACAACACTGTTGCTTTTGAAAGGAAGAGATGTGAAAAAAAAAAACCACTAATAATACATTCATAAACATTTATTCCCTCTCCTTCTTATAGAGAAATTGTTTCATACACAGAAGAGAATAATAAAGATAATACTGAGAGGAAAAGATAATTCACAGTCAAAACAAGCTGTAAGTATTTTAACCCCCTAGCTTAAATTCTTTAATATTGTATTCAAATTTCTGAATAATTAAGTTGTTTCAAAGTTGTTGAATAAATTCTTTCATCTAAGAGGCTCATATGTATTTTCTAAAGTGAAAACATTCTAACAATATGCCATGTACGCAAACGGCATCACTTTTTACCCCAAAGGGAGTTGACTAGATATTATGCTAACGGAAATAAAATCTAAATCTTACCTGAGATAATTCATTGCTGTCCACAAGTCCATTGTTGTCAGAATCAAAATAATTAAACATGTGATCTACGAGAAGTTTCTTTAAAGACATTTTCTCATCAATGCTTTTATCTTTCGATTGTGCAACATATCTCCGGTTTTGTAGATCCAGTAACATATTTTTCACTTTGTTGTATTCAGTAGGTTTACATTTATCCCCTGAAAAGGAAATAACAATATAAGCTTATTTTGAATTTGATTTCTTTTGAGAGGTTTAAAAGAAAAAAGAAAAAAAAAAGCAGAATGTTTTGACTTCTTATAACATTAACAGGATTGCTTTATGAGGCAAGGAATTTGTTCTGCAACGATTTGATCCAAATCATTTGTTTATCTGATCTTCAGAATAGGCCAAAAAATAATTGTGCTTCTAGGTACTTGGTGCTAAGAAAGTTTTCTGCATACAGAAACTAAAAGAAAGCCTTTTAATAATTTCTAAGGCCACTCTTTTTCCATTTCAGATCATTCTGGAAAGCCATATCTGAAGATTTTTAAAAGCGTTATTTGTTAAAGCATTTTGTATAAACATTCATAAAGTGAATACTGCAATGTAATATATGCTGTAAAAACAGCAAACCTGATAGAAAATGGTGCATGAAAAAAGAATACATTTTATAACAACATTTGACTTCAGGAGAAATTGCAATTGAGTGCTCATAGACTGACCCTATCTTTTATCTACTGGACATACCAAAGTAATTTGAATAGGAGAAGGTGGTTTTGCCAGGGCATGAGAAAGGATATGTATGACAAGATCCAGTAATCTCTTCATTATCAAATCTTTTTATAAAGTTGAAATTGCTACAGCAAACAGCCAGGAAATACCAATTATAGTTATTGTTTGTTCTAAAACAAAATACAATATGGCCTATTTCTGCTATTCTCACACATCAATCAGTGTACATTTTAAATTAAACAATGCGTTTAGAAGCTTTTGGTTTTATAAAGATGACCTTAAAATTTCAAATAGTTGTTTGTCAAGAAAGGCCATGTAAATCCAGACCAACACAATACAATTACCATGTCTTTGTTGCAAAAATACTTTTACACCTAGCTATTTCTTCTGTTAAGCTCCAAGTCGTGAATTCAAGGCCCCAACACTTATGCTGCTTCACAAAGAATGTTCCGTGCTTATTTTTAGGTGCTATGATAAAAAAACAAGTATTTATAAGGAACTATGAGTTTAACCTCCTAACATGGAAATAAGAGACAAAATGTTCCCAAGAATCTAAACCACCCCAGGGTAAGATCCTTCCCTAAGCCACTGCCTGTGGGTAGCTGCTGACAGTCCTATAGCTGGAGTAACGGGAAGAAACAAAAATCAAGCGATATAAGCTACATATAGTATTTGCATATTTATCCTGACCTGCCAGAGGCATGGAGACTGAGGACACGCAACACATAAAAGTTGAGCCCATCTGTGATGAGTCCCTACATGTCTGAATCACATAAAAAAAAAAAAAAAAAAAAAAAAAAAGGGGCAAAGGTCATTGCCTCTCATTTTAATGATTGATTGGGATGTGGATGTGAATATACATTCACTTCTGCCATCTATAAAAAGATTATTATGTAAGTGTTCAATAAAACTTTAAAGATCAATTTTTCTTTTAACATGTGTAATACAAAGCCTTCCACATGGAAGATAAAGTTGACTAAGTTCAAAAGAAAAAAAAATGTATATTGTATATTGCAATGAAAAATATTGAAATAATTTTCATTAAAAAAGATTAACTGAAAAGTTCAATCTCGATATAGTTAAGACTTTTGATGTGCCTTTGACTTTTGCTTAAGATCTAAAGTTTACAGAATGAATCAACTACTTTTTTTCTGAGGAAGTATTGTGAGCAAATAAAAAAATGCAGACAATGCTGTATTTTCTGCAATATATTTCTTTTTTCTGTGCTTCTTGTTACTTAGCATATATTACTGAAATTAGCTGTATAATCACATAAGGGCATATATTATGACATATTTATAATCTATACTTACGTTTTTCCAAAAGGGAAAATTATTTCTAGCATTCTTTTTGAAATACAACATAAACAGTACCTCATACAAAGTCAATTGTGAGAGTCCTATTGGTACACAGAGTAGACTCCTTCGTTTCAGAAATTTAAAGTAGTAAAAAATAAAGAATAGGAAGCAGTTAAATTCTTGGCCGCATTCCTAATTATGCTACCAGAATGTTATTTCTGATCAAATACCTTACATTAAATTGCACTGGTACATGCATTGTATTATATATTACCACATCAGCAAAAAAACCATAATTGTTTGACAATATGTTGCTAATTTCTGTTACAGGCATTCTATATTGAGATAACATTTCATTTTTATTTTTCCTATTCCCATAATTTCTTTTGAAAATATTTTTCATCATAAATGCAGGTTAAGTTTGTCAATATGTTCTATTAATTACCAACAGAAAAAAGCAAAGTCTCTTTGATCTCAAGGAAAATAGAATTAGGAAAAGAGACTTATTTAACTACAGAGGAAAAAAATAGTAAATTATTTTATAGATTCTGAAACATTAATCAAAATAACAGTTTTTTGAAAACCAGGTACAAACAAGGTGATTGGGCTTCACAAAGCCATTCCATCTTTCTATAACCCATGTTCAGTAGATGATTATTTTATACTCAGCAGCAATGTTAAAGCCTATTGTCTCTATGGGATGGTCTGTACCATTTCTGAAAGATAACAGCTGTAATTGCTCACTCTACAGATCAACCTGAGTCTGAATTACAGTCCCAGTTATATTAATCCGTTTGCTTCTCATACGCTTACTATGTCCTGGTAGAGCCCAGGACAATTTTTTTTTTTTTTTTTTTTTTTTAATATTGAGTTTGAGAGCCAGTGCTCATGATGAAAACACTGCTAACACCTTTCAGAAAATCGCTTCTTCAGTCATCAATCATGGTTTAAAAGAAATGCTATTTTATTTCTCATTTATCTAAAGAGGTTAGTTTAATCCATATAGAAGACCCTCCTTATCAACAGTTGCTTTCCCAGATGCATCATACTTCCTTTGACCACATTGTGCTGCACTTCTCTATCTATAACATAGAAGAAATATTCCCCTTCCCCTCTATCTGAAAATTATGTCAAAGTGATTGCACGCAAGTACACCGTTTGCATATGGTAGAGTGAAAAACAATATCTGGGCATTTTAGCATACTTTCAGTAGCAGAAGTCTACCGTATCTTAAAAATAAGCTTACAAAAGAAAACTAAAAATATGTTTTCATTTCTGTTGCTCTTAAAGGGGTGTTCTTGACACTTCACAATGAATAACATAAAAATAACATGGCTTATTTGTCCTTCAGACACAGTGTGAAATTAATCTTTTTGGTAAACTTTAGGAGGAAGGTAGAAGTTCAGAGGCCTGGGCAGACAGGGTACAGGCTTCACTTGATGAATGGTTACCTCATCTGTTCCCCTACCTTATTATATCGACCAAGATAATCAAATTGATTTTAAAGTGTATGATAAAAACTAGTGAACGTGCTTTGTTATTACAGATGAGAATAAATACATAAATATAAGCAGCAATCACTTACAAACGCTAGTGAACTTCTTTAGAATTCAGTTTCTTCACACTAAATTCAGTTTATGTTGCAGAAAATCAAACAAGATAATAGGGAGAAAAGTATTGTCCGAAACTTATAATTTTTAATCAGTGTACTTAAATAAATGTGTACACGCCTCAAAAATAGCCTGAACAGTATATGGCAATGCTACCCCAAAAATGTAGGTACTTCCTACTTTTTCTATGTTATTTTTCGCTGTATTTGGCAGAGAGAAGTAATCTCTTTGAATAGAATAGAACACAACAGAACATTATTTCCTAAATGTTGATCTAATGTCCATCTCTTAAATCTCACTATGCATTCCAACACAGATTTTAAGTCAGTGACAATTTAACCTCACGTTTATCTTCTAGGTTAATTACAGTTGTGATAAAACAGGATTACACAGCTGCACTGCATTACAATATTTGAGTTTTATAAAAAATTCAAGACTGTACACCAAGGACTATAAAACTCAACATAAGGCCAAAAATGATAGATGAATGTAAGTGACAAACAAGGAGATCATAGTCAACACAGTACATAACTATCTTGAAAGACACCCTGTTCTCCCTGACATAACTGCCTTTTTTTTTTGTAATATATAAGAAACTTTAAATGTTTAAATTAGGAAAATGAGGCTCTGCTGATGTTTATTCCCAGGCTGGACTAGCAGCACAGAGAAAGACTTAAGAGTTATTTTACTAACATTCTAATTTAATAAGAATTACTTGTGAAATAGTTGTCTGAATGGCACACAAGTGGTAAAAAGAGATTAAGTATGACAACCTTCAAGGTGAGGAAAAGCAGCTTGTGTTTAACGTAATGGAGAAGGACAAACTGGAAATGTTATAAATTGCATTACTTGCAATGTTATAAAAGCCAAAGAAGATGGCATTTGACAAAACTTGAGAGGATTATCTTGCAGTTATCAAGATACATGATGATAACAGACTCTTTCAGACCACTGACACATTTTCAAATTTATCACAATGATTATACTGTTACATTCAGACCAGCACAGATAAAGAAAATGTAGTACGATTTCAGTTCTGAATACTATGGTTTCACAGAAAATCCTTAATGTATTTTATATTTTAAAGTTTTCAATCATAATTCAGTTAACTATAAAATTAGACATCATTAATTAATGAATTGCATTATTATTATCATACAAAATTCCTGATTTTTACATAACAATTTATGAAAGCCTGAACAACACTGGAACATCAGTGTGTGGAACATTCAACAAAACTTTAAAAAATTACTAGCAATAAACATTAATTTATCATTATTGCTTGTTCTGTCATGTCAATACTTGCTTTATCTAGGGAAGGGACTAAGTCTACTACATAGAGTTCATAGTACATAGTTTCTCTAACATGATTTATGTCAAAGTTTTATTTTATCTTCTATAGATTTCACCTAAGGTGTGCAGAAATCTAAAATTAAAATAAAATAAAGGATCGAAGAAATCAAAATATTTGTGAAATAGTAGTAGTCTTAGGCTTTGCTTAATACAAATTCAAAAATAGCAGAAAAGTGGAAAGACTTGACAATTTTTTTCCTTCCATTCTGTACAACACAATTCTGCAGCTGCGTTTTAGTTACCTAGGAAACAGCTGAAGTTAGAGATTGAGTGCTGTTGTCCTCCTAGACAATTTTGAATAGATGATATTTGCCCATCATACTGGAAAAAACATTATATTTGATTATTTAAGTCTTACTTAATTTGTAAAAAGAGACATATGAAAAACTAATTACTTACTTAGGAAAACTTAGCAAATGCACATTGCACCAGCATAATTCTAGCACTTATAGAAAATATTAAAGATTTAACCACGATAACATTTTTAGGAGACAGCTCCTTAAATCCAAGTATCTGATGTTTTTATCTCGTTTTTGGAAAATACTGGTGTATGTAGAGTATACAAGAAACATAGTATGATTTAAGAAAAAAAAAGAAATACAAGCTTTCTTATTCCTATTGTCACTGGTTTCATATGTAATATAAGCCTTTAACTCTTCCATGTCTTAGTATCTTCATCAACAAAAAAGTAATCACTCTTGCCTCAGAGGCATCAAGAACCATTAATATTCATTGAGTGTCTTTATCCTCACAAATATACTACAGAAGCCAGCATTAAGTCTTAAGTCTGGAC
Organism: Rhea pennata; assembly: GCF_028389875.1. Taxonomy (NCBI): domain Eukaryota; kingdom Metazoa; phylum Chordata; class Aves; order Rheiformes; family Rheidae; genus Rhea; species Rhea pennata. The sequence goes on along the minus strand of NC_084666.1, from coordinate 43,447,082 downwards.
ATTCTACTGTAAGAACAAAAAGATGAAAATGTGAAGATTTAGTAAGTGTGCCCAATTTTCCAAACATATCAGATTATTGAATAAGTAATCCTTTCACCATCTGTTGGAAAAAAAAGGTGTCTATTCTAGCTGAAATATATTTTTTTCTTTTTGATTCCTTGCATTTGGCTCAAGCTTTCAGTTTGTTTTTTGTATTTGTTCCATATATTGCAAAAATAACTCCAATTTTACTAGAAAAATTTAACATGCAACATTAATAAGAAGATAACCTGGACTTCCCTGTAGTTTATTAAAGAAAAGCTGAGAGAGGAAGGAAAAGGACAAAAGCAGTGTCTCAAAGGCAGACATGAAATGAAGGCTGGGACAAGAGTTTAATGTAGTGTTATATTTTCCCCTCTAGTGGAGTTAACCCAACCATCACTGTTAGACTTCCTCCCACAGGGCTTGGATAATTTTTATCTTGCAATATTTATTTAGAGTGATACTATGGAAGCTATAAAATGCTATAGTTTTACTTTTGTAAAAAATAAATAATGAAAGATTAAAAAGTATTCAAGTATTCCAAATCCAGAGCTAAAAAGGTACCAATTAACACTTTAACAATCTATTAGCATAATTTATGTAATTATTTCAGAAAAGTCTCAATAATAAGATAAAACTACCATTAAAAAGAAAAAAAAAATTCCTAGTGTCTTCTTCAGTCCAATTTTCCTCTGGGTACTAAGGTTTCACTCTGCCTCAGGAGGAGTAGGGGCAAAGGGTTATAAGAAGTCAAGAGCATCCTAACATTGTTCCTCAGGAGGAGTATGAAGTTTTGGTGAGAAGTTCCTCTTCCCAAGCCCCAGGGTCTGCTTCAGGCTATTTTTACATGTTTCCTTATCAGGGCCTGTTTCCTTTTTTCTGGTTAAGCTTATGTTTGAAAGATGGACAAATCTTCCCCCAGGCTCAACCAAAATAAGGAGCTATTATTTGTTAAACCAGGTTTTTCAGGCCTTTAACATACACGTTTTTTAATAGGATTTACGATAAAACTGGTTAGACAATAGTCATTTGACCACTAGGCAATTTTTAAGACAAGTAAAATGAGTTTAGGGCAGGATAAGCTCAGACAAGTCCTGAGACTCTGCACCGCAAAGTCAATACAATTTTTTGTTTTGTTTTGTTTTCTTTTCTTTTAAAAAAAAACTAGCAATGGCGAAAATGACATTTAATGGAGCTATCCATCTTAGAGGTACAATTAAAGTATAAGCTAGAGTGATTCAGAGAAATCTGAGCTACAAGCGACCAAAACCAATAAATCCACATAAAACAACTTGAGTTTAGGTGACCTAGGTAAGACATGTAGAGAACATTTCCCAAGCTGAACACCACAGTTCTGTACCTGTTCTCCACTATCGTCATTCTTTCCACAGAGGCACAAGGAAAAACGCTAGTTTGGCAATAGTAGAAGGAAAAAGAGGCCTATAAAGTTAAACTCATGTAAGGAACAGCCAATTTGCCATTGAATCCACAACTGATTGTGACCTAACCACACTGGTCTGGTTTCAGCATAAGCCTATTTTCAAGCTGATAAGTCTTACTAGTTTCATGTACTGCTTCTAGCTTGAGTGCTTCTCTACTGAATATTATGACAGTTCTTAAATCTACGTATTTAAAAATAAAGTATATTTAATTCTGTAAAATACCAACTAGATGCAGAAAACAAACATGCAACAGCTGAAAACATACTCAATTTTTCAGCTCTAGCTTGATACTATTTAATTCAAAAAAGAGTCAATAGCTGGAAACTTATGACTGAAATTGCTAGAATACTATGTCATGCAATGCTAACTCAGTCACTTTAACTTACCAAAGATTTGAGGACATAAATTTTCATGAGAACTATAGAATTTTGTTGTTTCTCCACCCTGATCTCACTTCTCAGTATCCATATGTTTTGTTCTGTTTTAAGTTTGTTCTGTTTTTATTTCTCTTGAAGAATGAAGAATTGCCCCTTTGAAATTAGAACTACATCACTTCTGGTTTCTTGTCCCAGTCTGCCTGCTTAACAGTTTGTTCCAGGAACATCTAAAGGATATTTTGAAGTTTCACTATGTCAGACTGGCATACATTCCTTTAGTAGAACCAATCTCATTTTAATCTATGGATATTTCCTCTCAAGATAAATTATAATCACAGGCATGCATTTAAATTATAGTGTGTGACCATGGAAGTACATAAACTAAGCTACTTTCATTTTGTGTAAATCTGACTTTTTTGTAAAAGCCCCTGAATAGCTGAGTTTCTATGGCATAGAAAGCATACTGGAAGTTCCACCACACTGAATTTTCCTAAAGAGTTAGGGTACTTTTTATGCAATTGTGTTTTCTCTGCAAAGAATATTTATTAAGAGATTGTGTGATATTGCTTAACAAATCAAGTTCCATCAAAAATACTTTTCAATAGGATATGCCTACACTGCAAAAGTTACTATGCTTTATTCATCAAGTTGTTCATATAGTAGATGAGTTTCAATTTAAATTTAGAGAGGAAAATATTAATATCTTAATTAATATCTTCTGGCTTTTTCTGACTGTTGGATAGTGTTTTCTTACCAATTTAGTACAACTGCCTTCCTATCCTATTTTTTCTTAACAGTAATTCAAAGTGACCATCAGGCATATTAAAATAGTTATAAAAATCAACAGTCAATATTGACTATTAAGATGGTCAATCAAAAGTTTATATGCCGGTCATCTTTTACATATAATCTTTCATCCAAAGCAAAGAGAACAGATTCTAATATGTAATTTGATCATTGAGTTAATTTTGTTGATGGAGTCTCACATATTACTGTCAAGGTATATACCAAATAGAGCTAATTTTCAAAGTAAACATGGAAAGAAATTACAATTTAGAAAGTTTTAATGATTTTGCAACCATATTTCTTTTCCTGGAAGAGTTAGCACATCTTTTTTACTGCAAAAGTCTCTGATTTCAGGTAAAATTTTAGGATAAAGCATATGCAGAATCAAGCCAGGCTCATGCCAAATTACAATATCTGACCTGAAGGCCATTTATGAATATATATAACATATATAACATTCTTATCATAATTTTTAGACTTTTAAAACCTTATTCTAGGTCTGGATTATTTCTTGTCAATAAAAAGAGAAATAATTCCTTAATTTTTGGTTCACTATTTTTATAATCTAACTAAATAAATTTTTTCCTTGGTAATATTAAAGTTTACTTGTATTTAAATATCTGGTTAACTGTGCTTCATGGGATCACTTTAGATGTAATTTCATGATAAAGAGATCAAATATAGTTTATTGAATACAGTACTGAGAGATTATAGAAACTTGTTGTGGTTGAATATCTGTTTTATAGGTATTCAAAAATAGTGAAAAAAGAAAAAATCCTCTTGGAATTTAATATAAGAAAATCCTCCATACTCTAAAAGTGGGGTGTTTTTTTTTGGCATTGTGATTTTTTTTTTATTTCTTCTGTAATTAAAACTTTGCTACCTCAAGTGTATTTTCGAAAACTAATAAAATAAAAATTAAATAAAAACTCCTATTCAGCTTGAAGACCTCTAACTCTAGTAGCCTTAGGCAGATAAAACTGATTTTAAAGACTGAAGTCTTTAGACAAAGAAATAAATTGGAAAAAAATATTTTTCTGAGGTGTATGCCACTGTATGAAGGGACTGCATTTTTATTTTACTGATTTGTAAATTTGAGTAGGTTTAACCTAAATTTTCCTTTAGACCTTGGCTTAAGGGAAGGAGATGAGAAAATATGGGAAAGAACTTCATATTTCCTTAGGCTTTTCCAAAATTATTTTCAGACTGCCTAATTTTCATAGCTTTCTAGCACTAGTGAGTCACCAGACCCTAGTCTGTCATCAAACTCAGTGACTGAATTCTATCATTTATTAACAGGTTTCACTTTCCACAACATTCATGCAGTAAAGGCAAGAAATCTCTATCTTTTTATTGTTATTACTATTCTTGCCCTGAGAAAACAGCGGGATACTGCATAAAGTACTGCATAAATTAACTTGGCAAGATTAAATTTGCCCATGAGTCAGATCCAGCCTTTTAGCCTGTGTGTCATCTGTTCACCACCATCTGAAAAAAAAAAATGATTTCCTACTTTTCCTCCAACTTAAATAATATAAGGCAGTTTTGCCAGAAAAGAAGTCACTCAAAAATAATCTTCAGGAAACTGTCATTTTTTCTCATTTCTATTTTCCTTAGCCAAAAAGGGAAGTGCACAAATTATCTTTAAAAAAAATAAAATAATACTCAATTTATAGCAAGGTAAAGATGTTAAAAGCCATAGCTCTATTCCTTTTTTCAGAGTTATGACTATGGGGACAGTTTCTTCATGTTTTGAAGATTTCGTTAATATTTTTAAGAAAAACAGTAACAGAAACAAGTTCTCACTTACTACTTCCTAGAAGTTCATTACTCTCCCATTATATATAATAACAGGAAATACAATAAACAAAGTTTAGATACAAGTTTTCACCTTTACAAATAAATAAGCTTATTTCACCTCACTAACATCAGCTGCTCTGTTTTTAGAAGCAATAATCAAAATAATCAAAAACACAAATATGCAGAATGAATCTTTCTGAAGTCTGAAAAAAATTAATAATCACTAGCAACCAGAGTTTTCTAAGACGTAAAACTTTGATTCCTACGATGAGTTAGGGTAACAGACCTCTTTTAACTTTAATAAATGGGCTAGCACAGTGCATTAAAGTTGGAACACGTTCCCTTGTGCCCAAACTGCATGTTGAATATTGTTGCATTACACCAAATAGAAAAGAATGGGAAGTCAGTATGCACGTGGACTACACTTCTTGAAGAATTCAGTTTTTGATAAATTATTTTTTCTTCAAACCTCCTTGGATCTGTCACCATGACAACTCAAATTTTTAGTGATTTCGAGAAATGGCACAATCACACAAAATTATCTCGAGTCGTTCCTTTGAATAAGGATCTTCATTAAAGGCTGCGTCAGCCCCAGCTAATTCCGCAAGGATTCACTGCTGCATGAAAGCAAACAGAAACAGCAACGGGCCATGATATAGACATAAGTGAAAAGAATGTTACAGCAAAATTTGTAGGTCAACTGAAATGTGTTATGAGCTTTCCAGGCAATTCTACTTTGCCTCATTTGTAAGAAGTTTCAGGGCAATCTGTTATTCCTCTCAATTTCAGAGAGAAATGGTCAGGAATCCTGGGACTGTATTTGACATCTAGCATTTGATACATAGTCAGCTTCACAAAGTTGTGACTGAAAAAAGTGACAATGTTGCAAGATGACATACTTCTAAAGTTAGAAATAGGTTATTTAATAATAATAATAATAAAACTATTACCTAAGACAGAGTACTTCAATTAATTCCTGAGACGTGGATGTGAAAGGGCTTCCTTCAGAAGGCCCTTTTGACTTTAAGAATAAGGAGGAAGGATTTAAAGAAATCAGTTATGTCAAAATACTTATTTGTCTAGACTGATACTCATTTTTTCAGCTAAGTTCTCATATTAAAAGGGTAAAACCTGAAGTACTCTTTTAACCGCCTTTAAGTCATTTGGGTATCTTTAGAGTACAGTATGTTCCAAGAGAGGACAGCATGGGAGGTGCCCACTGACTTTCACACGTTCCAGGTAGGACAGAAAGGATGTGATGAAGGAAAGGACATTTTGCTTCAATGACCTTAATTCTAATGCAAGTAAATCAATACCTGTGCCAGAGATATCACCAAGAGCACAAGCGCTCATGCTGTTAAAACTATCTGACCCTGAGGAGGGTGGGAACAGCCTTCCTGTCCTTGGACCAGTGCCCAGACTTCAGAGATGTCCCTGAAGCATCTTGGCAGACTCAGTCTCAGATATTAAACAAGTCTCAATCTCAGAGTGACATCCTTCTCATGTAATCTATTACTTTTTCTTGATTTTTGGTTCATTGAGTACGATATTGCAGGACATAAGGCTTCAGAGGCTGCCAAGAACTGGAAGAAAAAGGAATTGGACAACAAGATCTATTTCAGAAGAGATTTAAGAGGAGGTATGAGACTAAAAAGTTAGAAAATTGAGATCACTCTTCCAAGTCACATTCTTCAGGAGAGCAGATGGTGACAACCATGGCATGAGCACCGATACTGTTGCTACCTAAGGCATCTCAGCCATTTGTCGGTTCAGGCCAATCCCTCTGGGTTCATAGTGGGAGCCCTGTGGTTATGAGCCACTATGCTGGTCCCATTTTGGGTTCTGAGAGCGGCTATTCCGGCTACGAGCTGAGAAACTGATCTATAACCTGCTGGGCATGATCCTGTAGGTTCCCAATTTCTGATAGTTCTAATGGACTCAAGAGAAAGAAAGTGAACAATCCTCAACAGAATAAATCTACACATCCATATGTGCCAGATATGCTATGGCCTACAGCTCAAGCAATTCAGGAGCTATGAAGGTCACAGATAAATTATCAAACCTCTTCTTCCATTCCCTTCTCCCCTTCTTCCCAGGCAACCAAACATGTAAAAAAGAAAATTATAATGGTAAGAACAAGTGTAGAAAAGGTTGAGCAAGAGGTGGTTAGTAAGTCTGATTCCAAAACAAGATTACTTTCAATTAATATTTTAAATCATACTGAGAGACAGAATGAAAGGTGTGGGGACATACATTGACTTTTGTATCTGTGCATCAGTACAAACACTACCACCAGGTACTGCTGAGGCCAAAACACTCACCATTCACATCCATTTGTGACCTCTAATATTTGAGCATATACATGGAATACTCCTAAAAATATGTATATATTGAAAAATACATATATAAAACCATACCGAATGCAACTGAATGCATCATTGGTTTGCTGCAAAGTTTCTTACAGATATTGGACTCTATACTTTCTCTGTAGATAGACCAACTGTCCAATAAGTATCTCAGCAAAAACACTGAAGCATAGTCAGAAACTCTTCACAGCAGAAAATTCTCCATCTAACGTTCCCAAGCGAATACATGATTCGGTAGTTCCTTGAACACTGCCATGTTGTGACCTTCTGGGACAGTAGTCTATACTTTCCCTTCAAATCTAGTTCTCATCACAGAGATGAATAGTGACTTTTTTGCCAAAGTTAGTCCTCTAAGCAGAATTTCACCAGGCATAATGTAATATTTTTTTTTTTGTATTAGCATATTGTTAGATGCGAATATTTTGTCAGAACAAAAATATTTAGTCAGCAACAAGAACTGACCGTTTAAATAGCAGCTTTCAAGAAAAATACAGTTTCTACTATTGTCCCTTTCTCATCTGACACTACAATCAGGTCCAATTTATTTATATTATCAATTACTTGTTCAACATTAACAAAATTTGCTGCACTTGAATATAATTGTTGTAATTTCTGAAGAATTTATATCCTAGAGGCAAATCACAGAACATGATTGCAGCTATCTTCCCCCTGCCCCATTCTATCTGTTTACCACTAAATTTTCCTTGATAGTTTGACTGTTGCACAAGTAGTTTTACTCATCACAGCAGAATTAATCATACTAATGATTAATGTTAAAAGCAAGTGAGACCATGCAATCACACATCAGCACTGAATTGTTCAACTATCATATTTTGTTTCCCAGTTACTCAGTGAATCAGCATGCAAAGTTTCTCACCAGCATACTTGCAATGCTTTTGCTTATTGCAGTTGTTCTAGATCATCACCCACCCTCCATTTCCCTCACCTCGAAAGGATGGTGCTAAAAGGCTTGATGTGTTTTCCCCATGAATATAATGCTTCTATATGAAACAGATGGGTGGATTTCCTCAATCTTTCTAATAAGAATTAATGGAAATTAGAAAAGGATTTATTGTCTGATGGCAGATGGCTGAAGGATTTTGTGGAGGTGTGACTTATGTAAATTACAGTAAGAGCAAACTCAACCTCTTGCAGTGGACAAAACATTAACTCTGAACTAAATTAAGAGCATTCCGCTCAATTTGATGTTAAAAGGAACAAAACATTTTGTTTTTAATTTATCAGATATGATCATATTAAGACTCAAATCATCTCTTGGTCACCATACGTAGTGCAGACCTGCCAAGCATTCTTGAGGAGAGGCACAGTGTAAATACCCATGATAACATACATTATGCTCAGCCTTAAATAACAGCTGTCTACAAAGGTCTTTAACTGCATCCTGCAGTCCCATCTTCTGACAAGCTATAGACTCCTCTATGCCTACTGACAGGCTCCACTGTTTTGTGTTCCTTGAGAGCAAGATAAAAGTGAAGGGGGGAACAAAAAAAAAAAAAAAAAAAAAAAAAGCACAAACAGTACAGTTTGAGGTTGTTCTTTTTTAGTCCATCTCCTTTCAAGGTTACCACATTCCCCTAAGTGTGAACTAATATTAGTAAGCATCCTACTGAATCAATTATTATTCACAGATGTAAGAAACTGACTTGGTATCTGCAGCTAGTGAGGCATCTTCCCCTCCCTTTCTCTCACCTGACTTTCGGTATCAGCAGATGGATACAAATCTATGCCAGATGGGCATATTGCTGCTGCTGAACCTGCAATGTCTTTTGCAAATCTTTGATTCAGGTACATCAGCAACTGCAAATCTATGGGAAGTCATGAAGAGCAAGATCAGTCGGTGAACCCCGTCAACACCAATGACAGAGTGGTGTGCAGACCACCTAGCCATGTAAGTATGTAGTGCTCTCCATCAGCTCGTATTTTCCCAGCTGCTAAGAGTTTCTTGCTGCTGCTTCCTTCTGGGGAGCTACAATGTGAGGATTATTCACAGCCACATCCTATTTCTAACAAATGCCAGAACATGGGTTGCTAGAATAATCAGATCAGCATTTCTATCGAAGATGGATATTATTTTAGAAGAAAATGTCTAGCCCAGTATTTGAGCTTACACAGGAGTATTGCTTATTCCAGAAGCTACATGTTTGCAAAGATAGGACCAAAAGAATATGAGATTTTAACTCTATATAGGCATGGAAATAGAGAACAAGATTCCTAGTTCTAAAGAACAGAAGTTTTACACTAAGACTGAAACATAAATTGTAGTAGAGAGTTCAGCAGTTTATTTCTTTAATAACTTTTTTACGTACTCATAATATTCTATTATTACCTAGAAAATGTACTTAGGTTTTAGACAACGATTATTTATGCTAAAGACTATTTATGCTAAAAAACCTATTTAATTTAAATTAGTCTCACCATAAATACTTTTCTTAATCTGTAAAGGTCTTTGGTAACCTAATGCAATATTAAGTTACAAACCCTGAAACCTCAAAAGTTTTACATTAAAATAACAACCATTTGTTCTGTTAAATGTTTACATTACTTGAGAAAAAAAAATCCTCTACTTTACACTGCTGTTTGAAAGAAACTAGCCATAGAATTAACTCCAACTTCTCGTAAGAGAATAAATTAATTTTAAAATGTCTTTTTCTCAAAGCATTATCATATTAAACCAATGTTTATATATTAATACAAGTTATCTTGGAATTTGTCTGATTTTATATTCCAGTTCATTCTAAAAAGCACAATGAGAAACAAGTTAAGATGATGGTTTGGGGGCACTGGTTTGTATTGCTTTTCTTTGATTTTTCTTCAAAATAATATGCTATTTATTTGAGTGACTTATGTGAAACATATTTCTTCACTAAAAACCAAAGAAACAAAACCTATGTGAACAGTAAACATATTATTACAACCATCAGCCATTCAGGTTCTATCTAGACAATAACAACATAAATTGTGATTTTAACATGCTAGTGAATCTTAATCAGTTTTGCATATTCTAGAATTTGTGTCAAGTATTTTTTAATCAACTTCACTCAAGAAAAATTGCAAAATTAATCTTAAAATGACCTGTAATCATTTTTAACTCGTTTTACAGTATATTTGCAGTAAAATAACAGGAAATTTTTCAAGCAAAGTTGTTGCCAAAAATATTCATTGTAGCTGAAATTATGATTATACTTGTATGAAAAATACATACATTACCAATTGTATCCAATTCCATTCAAAAGTTGAAGAAACTCTACATGGATTTTGTGATTTGCTGGCAGACCACTACATTTTGACAAACCACTACAATTTTGAAAGCGGTCGTCTCTAATTTCAGATGTAATTTGTACTCTAGACCGATTTTCTTCAATAATGTAATTCAGATACTTTAACAAATTGAATGGCTATACCATAAGTAAATTAAAGGACATGACCCACCATACATCCATTAAAAATAGGACTTGACCAGTTCATTCACTGACAATACTGCTAAAAAGAAGAGAAGCATTTGTAGGTGGAAGAGTTAATGACTAAGTCATTAAAAATAAGAACACTCGTGAACATGTATCCGAATTACATTGAATTTAAAATTACAGCAATTTTATTCTGTCAAGCAACTGTTTTGTATGTTTAGCCTACAAATGTTGCCCCGTTGCAGTTAATTAGGAATTTTAAATAAAGCCATCTCAGACACCATAAACAAACTGCACACGCACTGTAAATGCTGTTTCTAGCAGACAACTGCTTCTAAAGGAACAGCTAAAAGTTCTTTTTGTTTTGTTTTTTAAACATCTAACAGCTTTTAGGAGACAGAATACAGTGGATTATACTGGACAGCAATTGTTACTTTGTCACTCTTTCTCTTCTTTTTATTTACCCTAGCCCTTCATGAATAGCAAAATAAGACTGAATATAATCAAGTGTTATTCCTTCCAAAATTGTTTTGCCATTTACGACACAAAGCAGAAGGAATGTACGATGGTCATCTGGACAGTCCCAACCTTGCTTGTCCATAGGCAACAACCGGGGGTGGGACACTGATGACCATATCATGGTTTGTCCTTAAATTTTTATACGTTCCATAGTGCAAACAACATTAATGGGCTGCCAAAAATACAACAGATGTACTTTAGGGTGCCTGATTCTTTTTGTTTTCTTAACACTGAGAACCAGTATTTCTCATTTATTTCATTCAAAAGTCTCTTACACTAAAATCTGGTCACTTCAAGCTACTATCTCACCAACATTTTTGGTAACTTCAGAAATACAGCTAAGAGAACTCAGGCTCAAGTAGAAAAAAAAAAAAAACTATCTATAGCCTAAGAGTTCAATTCTTAGCATAGGTAATAGGATCCAAAAGAATTGTAATAGGTTGATGAATAGGCAATTAAACTGACAGAAAACACAACCCTGTTCAATTTAACACACACACATATATATATATATATATGCACACATACATTATACATACATACACACATGCATTATACCTGTATTATACATACACACACACATATATACATATACACACACACAAAGAATTTTTACCTTGGGTAGAAACCACATGCTTGAATGAACTCTCTAAAATTTAGTAAGTTAAAAAAAAAAAAAAAAAAAAATCCCCATTCCCTCCCCCCCCCCCCCCCCCCCCCCCCCCCCAAAAAAATTAAAAAATTAAGCTGGAGCTTCTTAATAGCTCCACTGATAAAACTAAATTAGTGGACTCAAATTATTACATGAGCTTACTGGTGGTAGTTCTCAAAGCTGCCTTGCACATCCTGTTAGCCTGTAGAATATTTGAAAGTGATCTGCAGAACAGGTCTGGGAAATCTATAGCTAGAAAATTTCAAACTGTGGTTCACACCATCCTGTGTGGGAATGCCTTATCTCAAGTCCAATTGAATTCTAACACCTTTAAAGGTTTTACTGAAAGATTTTGTACCTTTTTGCTATATTCTACTTACAGCTAAAATGAATCTATCGACATTCAATTTTTCTTACTATGGACTTCAAAGCTTTAAAATAAAGAAAATGGGAAGTAAAGCAGTTCAAATCTTATGGCTTAATGAACTTTTAATAAGTCTGAAGGACGAAAACTTAAATTATTCATATTGCTACAAATGTATTTTCTCAAAGAGTATCATCCTGAATACGTCTGTGATTTCACTTTTGGAAATCAGTGTTCATATTCTTATGAATTTTTACTATCATAATTGATTGTAAAAATCAAGAAAAATCTCTTTTCTCTGTTGACTATCTATGTTTAAAAATATTTGTGTAAAATAGTTAAAATAGTTATAAAGTACGACAAAGTATGATTAATACATTCAATTGCGCTTATGCCAAAACCAGAAACACAGCATTTTTCTTGCTTCCACACAGTAAGATTTTTCTGAAAGTACCAAACACTGGAGGTAGGGGTCTCTATTGTTTGTTTGTTTATTTTTTTTATTAGGAGGACTAAAACACAAAATATATATAAACTAAAGGTCAAATTTTATGTCATTTAGACACAAACAATTTTGAAAGAGGTATGATTGGCACATATATTGATTTGAAAAAAGTTTTGAATAGAGCAAGTCAGCAGACGAATTAGGTAGATTAGTTTATAAATAGACCAGTCAATCTTGAAGACTGGACTAGAGAGACATATGACAATGACATGAGGAACTACAAACACTCACTCGAGTACTTTTACTAAAGTAAACTTAAAAAAAAAAAAAAAAAAGGTAAAGTAAAAGTTTTACCCAATTTTTAAAGTTTACAAGAAGGAAATAAACACAGACCACAAAAGTTTGATGAGTTTTATGAAACCATTCCGCAAAAATCTCTATTTAATGTCTAAGTGGCAAAAATAGGCTACTTAATCTATATTATTTAAGCTTATAAATAAACCACCTATCATAATTAATTATAATTGTTCAAAAATTGCTAAAAAAACATTCAATGTAAGCAACTGTTTTCACTGAAGCCTATATAATAAGAGGTACAGAGGGTACTTACATATTTCAAGAAAGAAACACAACATTATTTATGGGGAAAATGCAATAACTATTTTGTACTGAATCCTCAACAAAATTACTCAATACACATTTCTACAGGCACAGCAATATTCTTTGAACCTTTTTCAGCACCTCCAAAACTACTGAAAAAATTTTCAGTTTTTTTTTATTCTTCATCTCTCTACTATTTTATATTCTCCCCACTATGCTAAGTAATGTCCTTCTCCTCCTCCCTTGATCTTTATTACTAGAATTAAACAGGGTCTACAGTGTTTCTATAGAACATTTTGCATTGTCTGAGAGGAATCTGTGTTGCAAAAAGGAGAAAAAGGTCAAAGTTCTTTTAGTCCAATGAAAACTTAGTAGCAATGAATAGCAAGTAAACAGGTTCTTCATAAGTCAAACCTTTGGCTTGAAATTCAAGATGAGAGTAGATGGATTAGCTCAAAAATATATCTGGATGGAAGAGTTAGTAATCTAGGTTTTGGTACTTCAGCTGCCCTAAGGGATTTCATGCATCGGGGAAGAAGGAACATACTATCTCCAACCTACTGTTTTTTTTTTTTTTTTTTTTTTTTCTCTCTCTCTCTCCAACCCAGAGGTGACCACCACACTTTCTTCCTGTGGTACTAACCTCTAGCCTGGCTCAGTTGTTTCTCATGACTCAGTTGTTTCTCATGGAAGCAGTTTCATCCTTCTGATCACCTTTTTTGACCACGGAATTTGCTCCAAATAGAATTCCAGAGTTAAATCTCTGGAATTAAGGACGACAGATGGAGATGACTTGGTCAGTAACGCTCTGTACACCTGCCCAGATGGATGTCAGACAGAGACATCAAACGGCAGCCTAATTTCAAACATTTGCATGTTCTAAAGGAATTGCTATTTTAATCCATTTCTATTAACTATATAGAGGAAGTTAAATAGCACTGCTGAAAGAAGAGACAAAGACTTTGAATCACTAACTACAATAAAATCTTGAGACAGTATCAAAACAAAAGAAAATTCTTCACAACTACAAGACCCACATTAAGGGAGCAATATGCTATTCATTGGATCGCAGAAGGAAATAAGTAACCCCTCATCAAAAGATTGGCAAGCAGCTAGGACAAAACAGTTAGATCATTGCAATAGCATGATTTAACTCCTCATGAAGCACTGAGACTTCGCCAGAACAAGGTAATCTCAAAGATGATTGAGTTGTAATAGAGAATTCAAAAGCCTACCAGAAGAACGCCATAAGACAGACGTACAGAACTCAGTGTCAGAGAACACAAAACTTGCTGCAGTAGGTCACTGTGTTGAATGTTACAAGCTAGGATAATATCTAGTATCTGGAAACAAAATAAATAAAAGAGCAGCAACCTATTCGCCTGAGTTAGAAGGCTTCAGAATGGACAAAAATGGTAAGAAAACTTTTCTTGAGTGAGAATGGAAGACACTGAAGCAGAGCATAAGCAAACCACCAGCCAGTAGATAACTGAGCTAAACTCAAGAGTGTGAGCCAGTATGGTTCCCAAGACACCAGCAGTGATACAACTGGAAGGTATACACTACACATGGGTTACTGGGCACGAGCCTCAAAGCGTACAGTAGGGAGGAGATTGCTAACCTCTTCCCTCATCCCCTCACAAAGCGCCTGGGGATGTCACTACAGCGTAACGGTAACACAGTCAGATAACTGGCCTCCTCTTTGGTAACCGGATCACACATTTAGATTAAATCAGACTACTTATTACCCCACACACACACACACAAAAAAAAAGACCTCTCACTCCTCGTTCTCCAAGATTATTTTCACCCACAGGTATTTATTTAATACTTTGTCACCTGCTGAAAAGGATAAGAAATCACTCTCTTCAGGATTCAGGACTATTAAACTACAGAATGCTACCAGCAAATTATGGATTGTCACCTGCTGACATTTTATTCAACAACAACAATAGAAAAAACCAAGTGTGTTTGCACTGTTGGAAACTAATGTCAGTGTCACTATGGACCTGCAGAGAAATAAAAAAGCAACAGATAAGGCAAAAGAGAAAACTAGATGTGATTTCCAGTTTAGGAACTGCCGTCTCTTTCTGAAAATTGTATCAATTACTCTAGCCAGTTGTATGCTGCAAAGATATAGGAAACAAGCTTTCCAGAGAGAAGAAAACATTTTGCTCTGAAGTCCAAGAAAATATTAGTTTTTTTTCATTAGGTCTAGATGGCTGAGCCTTAGCAATGGAACCAACAAAATTAATGCATTGATTATACCCTGACAATAGCCGTGCTGGTACCCCCGTGAGACCTGCATATGCCTTTAACATCTGGAGAGACCAGCTCCACTTTCCTAGTCAAGTAATTTTGACAGTTTAGATTCTGTGACGTGTTACTTGAAATGTGTATGTTTTCTAGGAAGAATTTTTTAAAAATTTGAAGTAACTATCTTCAAAAGCTTTGTCATGAAATCCACCAACTGAAAACCCTCCAGGATCAATAGTAAGGACATACACTCTGTAATTTTTACTTACGATTTGGAAAAGTGAAAGCAATACTAAAGTAAAAGTGAGCAGATGGGAAGGATCTGTTTAAGTTGTCAGGAAAAAATACCTATGTACTTCTGCCATACTGTGGTATCCAAACTGCTTATTAACTTATACTATGAGATGTTCCTCCTTAACAATGCTGACAGTATTGTTAAGAATTGTCCCTTTTTGCATTTTTCCCTTATAGCAGAAGTGACGGAATAGCTCTGGGCTGACTGACGGTGCTCAGGGACGTGCCCGAGAGTTTTGCTGTTCCAGAAGAACACAGCTCTTATGGGAGGAGGCCGGGCACAGATCAAGAGACACTCGCTCTTACTTGGATGAGCCCTGCGGATGGTTTTGACGATTAGAGCCGAGACCTTGAATTCCAATCGGTATTCAAGCAGGGAGCTGGAGCAGCGAGCACAGTACAGCAAGGAAGGGGCTGCGGTGCGCTGGCTTTTGTTATTAACCAGGCTATTGAATTATAAACATACTGAAGTATTTCTCAGAGTTGAATCTTCTTTCTATGAACAGTTATCAATACTTGAACTTTGGTCATTTATGGATCATCAAGTTTGGAGCCACATATTACAAGACATCATCTTCTAGCTAGCTCCAGGTGGATTTTTTTTTCTTCTTTTTAATTTAAGCAGACATAAGTACTTGGGCAGTAGTATCACTGAGGATTCCATAAGTGCCCCGAGGTCTTATTAACTCAAGGACAGGAAGTGTTTGATGAACAGAGACATTACAAAAATGGGTAATTCTACAAAAGCTCCCCCCCCCCCCGAGTTCTGACTTTTGTCTCGTCGTTCAGCTTCAGCTTCCTGCTTGTTCTCCAGGAGCTAAGATCTTTTAGTCACTAAAATTACAGTTGTAAGAACTTATGGATCCAACTGTATTCTGTATACTGGTATCATTTAGGACATATGAATGAATAAAAGTGGCCTTACCAGTACATTCTTGATCATTTAAACTGAGTATTTGTTAGCCAAGATAGTAATTTACACTTACATATAACAGAAGGAGCAAGACCCTTAAAGAGTTAGAGCAAATGGTCTATTATTCCAAATGTATGTTAGATACATCCATCTATGGCAGCAAGGAACATATTCTTTAGGACTAAAATGTCAGAAATTCAAATATCTTGTGAAGAACACACAAAACAAATTTCCTCACTTAAGATGGTATATAACAAGTTTAGAAACAGTATTAATAAAACAGTTATTGTGCAACACAGTTAGAAGTTCCAGTTTCCAGGAATAAGTCTCATATATTCCAAAGAAGCAAGGATATATTTGGCTACTGCAAAAGCAGGTGGACTTAACAGCAGGTCTGTTAAAATAAAAACCACCTTGTTGTTATATAGTTAACATCTGTGCTCCCTAAATGGTAAAGTAAATGAATATAATGGTTATTGCCCTGCATTCACATGTTGCCACCTGCATACGCATGCCAATACACTCAGTAATCAAAAAAGAAAAAAAAAAAAAAAAGAAAAGAAAAAAAGAAATCCACTCACCCACCTACAGTATTTCTATCTTTCTATCTCCCTTTGGACAAACATATGCAATGTATTTATATAAAACCATACAACAGACCACAAAATTTTAGAGAAAAAACAACCAGCTTTGTCAATACTAGTAACTGCAAAGTGACAAGGACATAATCAGCAATGCTCCTTTGTATCTTGGCAAGATGGAATAAAAATGCTGGAATAGGTCATAGCATATTTCACTATTTGCTTCAATATATATAGTAGTTTTAATAACACAATTATGCAGTAATATTGGAGCTCTCAGATAATTACTACAGGTTTGCATGCCTGAGAATTTTAAGACTAAAGGTAGCCAAAAAAAAAAAATCAAATATTAAAATTTAGTCCTGAAAGCTCTCAAATAAACCTGCTATTTTTTTTTTTTTTTGAATCTTGTTAATATCATTAAAATAAAGGGAAAAAATGTTTCTGTATGAAGAACTGTATACCTTTCTGTAGAGTGGAGAAACATATAGACTGCCATTCCCCAAGAAAATAGGATCTAAAGCTAGGATTTCAGCTAAGGTAAAATAACGGAAATCCTCTTTTCCAGAGACATGCTTCTTTCTAAGTTTAAGAAACTGGATACCATGTGGAGTTGAGGTTGCTTCTTTGTAGTGCCAGAAATCTTACATGCATTCTTAAAAGACTATTTATTTTCAACCATGATTATCTCCTCACTTTGTAAGTAGTTGTCTGCATTTTTCTGGAAAGACAGAATGGTTCAAAGCTAGATTACTGCAGCACCCCTAAAATGGTGGAGGTGTGACAATATTGTTGCAATGCTCGGTTGTTAAGAGATCAGCTGCAATTTTGAATCAAAAAGTTAATGCAACAATCCAGCCTGTTAAAACTGCTTAGGGTAGTTAAAGTGTATTGGAAGAACATCATGTTGAATATCAATGCAGACCTTCCTCATATCTTCGTCTTTAATTAGTAAGATTTTTTTAAAAAATCTCTTAAACTCAGGAATAAATGTGCATATGCACATGTGTGCATGCATATACACATGCACACACACACACATTTTACAGGTTTCACTATTTACATGATTTTAAAGCCCCTGGAGCAGAAAGTTACAGAAGAAGCTTCCAATTGTGCAGCTGTTCCACTTCTCTGAGCTTGAGAAACAAAATTTGAGAGCATTTTATTAAGTCTAGATGCAGAGTGTAGACCTCCAAGGAAATTCAAATCCATTTGTCCCTTATAGCGACTGCTTAGGCTTCCTCAAATCTGAAGCAGCCAGAATCCAACTGACATTAGGTGCTTGCTCTACATATATCTGTTCCATGAATGCTGACACTACTAAGGAAGTAAAAGGATTTTGTATTAGCTGTGTGTTAGCATACATATTTTAAAAAAGCTTTGATTGGGATAAAACATTTAATAAAAATAGTATTATATAGTTTAATAAAAATATAGTGTTCTGTATTTGAGTCCCACATATCTTGTGATTCTCAGTATTTACAGTAGTCAATAAATGCTCATTTTATCCATCATAAAGAACATTTAATACAGACAGGCATTGCTGTCCTGACTGTGGGTAGGACTTGCTGGACATAGAGCAATTACATATACCTGTATTAGTTATTATCTCCTCTATGTTTAAATTAGACTAATTCAGAGTGAAAAGTGAGATTGGCAAAATACTGGAAACATTACAGCCAGAGATAATTAGTCCAGCTGGAAATGCATTCTGAGGAGATTTTGATGAGAGGTGACATGAGAGAGATAAATGTTTCCAAACAGAGTACACAAGAAAACATCAGGAGTTCCTAGAATTCCTTTACTTGTTTTCATATGTTGTTTCTAGAATGTACACTTAACATCGTCCTGTAATTTACAGTGTTGTCCAACTAATTACACATATGTATTGCTTTGTATTAAAACAAATATTTTTATTAAATTTCTCAAATTTCTTCTACATAGAATTTACTTATTTTTAAAATATTAGAAATAAACTGACACTAGACAAAAAAAAATAAGGGAAGGTATTAGAACTTTCTCACCTGTACTCTGGTTTCATTTATAATGAAGATATCTATACGGTTGAGAACATGCAAAATTTCAATGTGTTTAATTCTGCAGAAAATGAGTGAAGAGTGTGTGTTGGGGGGGCGGCGTGTGCTGATTTTCAGTCCACCTTGATCTTTACCTAATCCTCTGGTGTAAAATCCCGCAGCCAAATCTTTTCCGCAAGACAAAGCAAATGTCATCTCAAAGGAATTAAAAAAACTTGATTTTAGTTAGTAAAGAAATAGCTCATTCTTCAGTTCAGATGTTGTAGACACAGGATGGCTTTTGTTTTTGAATGCTAAAGCTGCCATCCTTTCTTAATGGGCCTGTGGCATTCCTAAAAGCCAGCAGATTTTCCTCTTCTCTTTTTCCTCACCTTTTCCACAATCCTAATTTAGTATCTAAAACTACTAATGCTGAAGCTTTAACATATGTTATGCAGACCCAGAGCAAAAAATAGAACAATATATTGTATACATTATAGTACATTATGCTAGATTATAATATTGATTTTAAGGTTATTAGTATGTGGAAGTTTAAGCATATAATTTGAGTGCATTTATCAGGCTGCCACTAAATATATAAATTAATATTTTTAGTATTCTTTTTTAAAAAAAAATCATAGAAAAAGTCAGTAAATGTGTTTGAAACTATAAGTCAATTGAAAGTAAAATTATTAAGCAGTAGACCTGAACAGATACTCCCACTCTGAAATACCCCATCAGGATACTGGAATTTTCCATAATTTTCTTAAAGTAATTCTCTTGGCTATTGCAAAACTCAGAAAATAACTTCAAAAGAAGGTTAACAAAAACATTCCCAAACCCAACAAACCAAAATGTTAATAATAATGATGCCCTTGACCAAGTGCAAGTAAGAGAGTATGTTAAATTATCATTTGAATAGTCTTTTTATTTGGATTTTAGGTATTCAGCACTTTAAAAGATAGCTAGCTGCTTACGTTAGTTAACATAGATCAGGGAGTAGTGTTTCCAGAAGTAATTTTAATGATCTCAGTGGGCTTCCAGCAGTATGTTGTTCGGTTAGAACAAAGTTCCTGGCTTTTACTTTTTTTTTCCCCTCTCCCTCCAATCTTCCTGTGTCACAGAGTTTTTCACCTTTAACATTAAACAAATCAAGCCTGTCAAAATAATATAGCCTGAAATGATTTAATAATCTGACTGCACTTACAAATTTTACAACTAGGGTCCAACACCAATTAAGGGTTTCACAAAGTGTGATTACACATATGGTATCACACGTTGTCCTGTTAATTACAAATACTTCTTTCCTCTGGAAAACATATTCTGAAAGATTCAAGTAAAAACTTATCAGCTTCTATTTACTTTACTAATAAAATCACGTACTACAAAATATAAAATAACTTTCTCAAGAAGCAGAAAAACACACATCTTCACCAAATTTCAAAAGAATAGAAATCCTTGAATCTAGATGAATGCTCATTTTTTACTGTTGTTTCCTACAGAAGGTAAGGATAGACACACAGAACCACACCAAAAAAAAAAAAAAAAAAAAAAAAAAAAAAAAAGTAGCACGTAATTCCCTTAAAGACAACAGATCTTCATCTAAGTGACATGCTGGATATGGATAGGCAAATACATGCCTGACTACACTGCTGAACTAGGACCTTAGTGTGCATGCCTCCACCTTCATACCCTATATAGAAAAGGATAGAAAAGGAAATAAAATAGAAAGGATAATACTAAAACAACATTCTACACTTTTAAACCTAAGTTTATGATGGGCTCCATTACTATAAATACCTCATAGAAAGATGATAAAATATAACGATTTGCAAAATTAATTACAATTGGGTAACATCAGACTGCTATCCTAGACTCTGATACTGAAAACTCAGCAGGGAACCAGAAAGAGACCACCTATCCTCAGGGTTTGTTTGCTTTTCAATATAAATCAGGATTCAGCAAAGTTCCATTTTACTAAAGTAACTCCACGATGAGAGTTAGATGCAAACATATTCGTTCACCTTTATCATGCACCCTTTCTCTTTTTCAGTTCTTCAAGGTGTGACGTGATACCTTCAGGATTAAGATCACAACAACCCAAGATAGAAATGGATTCTTTAAAATTCCACAAACGTGGCTTTAGAATAAACTAAACTTTAAATTTGTTATCCTTGACATGTTTCTTTAAGCTAGCTACTGGTTCACTAAACACTTGGCATACAAAAGCCCCACTGCAGTCAATGTCCCTGTGCATTAGCAGGTGTGCTGTAAGAACATCATTTTGAATTTCATCAGCTCTTATCATTAGCTTATCATGTGGTGAGAGGATATCTCAGACTGACTATAGTGCCAAGACATATTGCAAAGGCTTAGGAAATAGTACTCAGGCAAGAACCAACAACAGATTTTGTTTACAAGGAGGGACCAAGGATTTTTTTTTTCCATTGACACACTACAGCGTTTTGAAAGACAGATGGCAGAACACTAGACTCAAATTCAGCCATACAACTAAAATCATATAATTTATGGAGAAAAGGGGGCACTTCAATCCTGAATATCATTTCTTTTAATGGTAAAAACATATACTTGTTTTTTTTAAAAAAAAACTCTAGTTAACTCTTGCATCATTAAAAGCATATGGAGCTTACTTAAAACTCTGATCAGCAATAACTTAAGGAAATCAGAACCTGCTTATGCAATTTTAAACTGATTTTTTTCCCCTAAGATAATTTTTACAGAGCTCATCAGACAACTGTCAGATTGCTTTTTGGGATGTGCATTAAGTAATGGAAATTACATGACATTCACCTTCTTGTGCACACATCCTCTTGTCAGAGGGCGCGTGCAGAGCAATGTTATACTTCATTAGCATGTGTGCAGCAGAGGTGTTGTTAAAGCCAGTATGTCTTCTGTTGTACATATGTATCTGCTGTTAGAGAAAGCAATGCTCAAGAAAAGTGTGCAGTACTGAAGCGGAATATAGCAAAGCTTCCTGACAGAATTCAATTTATGCTCTTGAACAGAGGCCTCCAAAGAAAATCATTTCCCGCACCGATACGATTTCCACAGAGTTCCTTCTAAATTACTTTTTGCTGGAGGATAATTGTTAATTTTGCTCACCTGAGATCATCAGGTAGTCTGTTATAGATCAAGGATGTAGAATTTACTAAAGCCAAACACTGAATCTGGAGTTTAGCATATACTCAGGTTTCACAATATTGTCATATTCCAGAATGTGGTACCTAAACCTTAGGTAACCTCTTAAATTAAGACGTATCAAAAGACGACAGTATTATTCATTGATTCCTGCTCCTCAAATAGCAACACCTCTGGCGAGTCCTGCATCATTCCATAGCTACATAGTTTTATAATCCTACCCATCAAATTAACTTTCTCAGTGGCTTGAAAAATTCTCTCTTTTACCATCACCTCATGCATGATTCAGTTAAGTTCAGACTGAGCCAGTTTCAGTGAAATTGAGCTAACCTCATCCAATCTTTTACACAGAAGAAAAAAAATGTATGTCACCTGCATACGGACAAGGAACTCCAGCCATTGCAACTACTGTTTGTATAGACAAGTTGGAAAAGAATCACAGATCTTGGACCAAGTTTGTTATACAACATACTGTTTTCTTTGATAGATAAATGTCAAACTTCTGGATTACCGACAGGCTGTGAAATGGATAGGCAACAGAGCATACATGGTCCTTTCACCACAGGGTAACAGTTATTAACAACTCTGTTGATAAATTTTGAGGTGGCTCATAGATCTTTAAGACAGATTAAGGAATTTACTCCCGTTACGTCAGGTATGACATCCCATAGAGGGAAAAAAAGATACTCTGGAAATCTAATAGATTTGGTTTGTGTTAACTAACAACACAACACACACCGAAAAAAAGGTAAAGGTGGAAGGTGGAGGGGAAGCAAAAAAAAAAAAAAAAAAAAACAAACAAAAAAAAAAAAAAAAACCACAACTCACAAAGCACTTTTGCTACAGTTTATGTATTTCTATTACTCTTCACAGTTACATTTCAGAGACACAAGCTGTATGATTGCCCACAGCTGCCTTCATGCTGGATTAAAATCAGGTGCTTATGATTTACTTTGTACACAGCTTCTTAACAAAGTAAACTGCATGCATCTAAAGTAACAGCACTCCTTTGGCTTGCAGGGTGGTCTTTAAGTAAGTGTTCTTCCAAAGTTTACCAGAAGCATGCACTGATGCCAGGAAAATAAGTTATAATCTTATATGACTTCCTCATATGGCTATGAAAACAGAGGGCATTGGCGGACAGTTTTATTCCTAGCAAAGGTGTCTTTTTACTTTGAAAAAGATTCCCCCACATCTGTTATGAAACCCCAAAAGAATCAGACAGCTATTACAATGTACGCTAGCTTTTCTGTTTGTTTTCAATGTCAATTCAGGAGTCTTTCTTATATTTTTTAAAAAAGGCCTCAACACTGAAGTAAAGGCTCAGTGGGTAACAGCATGGGTAAGGCACGCATACAACGAGGACAAATACAATGATGACTTTTATGTGTGATCACATTCATAAGAAAACTGGAGAGCCTCAACAATAACATTTCCCACAAAAGAATCAGTATTCATATAAAAACGAAAAAATATCAGTTTAGAAAATGGGGAAAGGAACACGGAATTCTGATTTAGTTACAAACTGTTCATGATTAAATCACAACAAAAAGCTTAAGATTTTGTAGATTTTTTTTGCTCACTTTTGCTATTGCTGTTTCCCCTAAACTGCTACCACTGATACTTTCAAAATGTCAAAAATAAAATTACATGACAAGAGGTGGTGCAATATCAAATAATAAAGCAATAACTTAGAGAAATGAAAAGAACAGAACTACTGGCTTACAGAAGAATATCTAGGAATACTTCTTTGAGATCCATTTTGATGGAACAAAAGAACTAGTATCAAGGATGATTTTTATTGTAAAAAATAGGCTATAAGCTGTCAGCACAAGATAAGATAATTCACAATAATAGAAGAATTAGAAAAGGTAATGTACTAAGCGACTGCCTACAGTGTTATAGATTTTTTTTTTTTGTCTCGAATGTTTTTTCATTGGCTAAGAAAAGCTCAAATATAATAAAAGTTTCTTTTTATTTCTTTTTAGAAAGTGCATTTGGATAGGGTAAATGAATACTACTAAGCATAATACTCTTCCTCACTAAGGACACGGTTTTTCACAGCTCCAGCCATATGGGAAATCTTTAACTTTGTATAACATCTTTCATCAGTAGATCTTACAGCACATCACAGAGGGGACAGTTACCATTCCACTCCAATTTATAGCAAGAAAATCATTTGGAAATCTCCATACAGATAAGAAAGATGATCAAGGCTGGAACCGCCTAAGAATTCTCCAACAAGGATGTGATGTTGAAGACTAACTTCCCTAACCCTAAAGGCTTGCAGAATCCCAGTGAACTAGTGTAATCACACATGGGGTCCAATGGAAGCGTGCCTAATTTGCTCAGTAGCTTCTGTGCCTCTGGCTTGCTAGGAACTATTCATCTTCAGGTCTTCCCAGCTCTAACAAGCAGGCCAGGTCTCCAAATATGAGAATACTATCTGCCCTCTAGCAAGTCTGATAAAACGCACTGATTTCTAGACAGCGATTTGGCCAGCATCACCTACGAGAGTGAACTGACGTTTTCAGCGTTCTGTTTTATAATCTCAGGCCTAAGCAAGTTCACAGTATTTTTCACAGATTAATATTTCATCAAGTTGCTGTTGGATTGAAGTGCAGAAGTTGTTCTTCAAAGACAATTTTTAAACAAAAATCTTCAAGACCAAATCAGAGATGAAAATCACACTGCAAGCAATGCCAAATATCCAAATAAAACCTTGCAAAATATTGGTTAAGGATCTCACATATTTCCATTTGATACTCCAATATAATTATAAGTTACTGAAAGTTGAACTTCTATGTTTCTAATGGATCCATCTTTGTATAATTTGATTAACCCCATTACTGCAAATACAAATGCATCAACATAGGGAGGAAATAAAAGCGAATGGCTTAAATTTCCATAAACTTTTAATTTGCCTCACTTCTCTAGCACAAATGGACTTCATTTTCACTAAAAAAAAATCCTATTCAATTTACAAAGTATTAATGTTCACATTTCACATCTGATATAGTGTGATTAGTAAATTATGATCAGATACAGATAATGTACTCACATCATTCAGGCTTTCATAAGGTCTGGAAATTACTATTAAAACTACTGGAAAACAGATTTGGACCATGTCATAAGTCAACTAAGGGAGAGTAATTCAGAAGGTCAAGATTTTATACCAAACTCCTTGCTAAATATTAGCTTATTCTTCTGATTATTCATCTGGTGTCAAAAAATCACTTACAGAAAACTTTATAAATCTTAGAAAAGACTTTTTGTGTTCGTAACAGTGAGAATGTCTTCCTAGCTTAATGTTTAGGGAATTTATATCAGTAAGATACCTGTGTTCAAAGGAATTGATACAAGCCCGATTCACTGCCCTAATATACCTTGACAATTTTATTGTCATCAGCAACAGTACCTGAGAGCAGCTCTGCAAACATCTACTTGCTAACAGGTAAAGACATTATTCCTGGGCACCTGAGGTTCAAAAATAGGGTTTTTTTTTGTTTGTTTGTTTTTTTGTTTGTTTGTTTTCCACATTTGGAGAAGAGAAATGACTGTCTCAAGCTCAGATCAACATAGCTAGCCTGCCACTCCTGGTAAAGGCATGCCAAGCTTAGAAGCGGTCACAGCAGGACAGGCTCCCAGGTTCCAAAAGCCTTACCAAGCTGGGTTTCATCTTGCTGCTATGAAGCAAGAAGAAAGACACAAGAGTCTGTGGAAGCCGTGGCCAGTATCTAAGGGGAAAAAAAGAAAGAGGCTACATCTGGAGAAAATGAAAGCGTGCGCTATCTTGCCTGCTTTATACATAGGCTGCAGAGAGAGAGTTAATACAAACACTTTAAACACATACAGCTAATGCACAAAGTAAGATGGCAAATCAATATTTTCTTCTTAGAGTAGTCTGTAAGCAGGATCCTCCTTCAATCTGTGATCCTAGCTAAACTGTTTTCTTTGAGTCAGGTTGTTTTTAAAAATGCTTGCTACTTTGAGTTGTCTCGTCCTGAGAGGAAAGCTGCATTGCTCCACTTGCTCTGGCTGAGCCACATTTACACTGTTTAAAGAAGTGATCCACCCTAATCTGAGACTCATATACAGATATAGTAAAATTTAACATAGCTTAGAAAAGATCTGTTCTAGAAACAGCTTGTAAGCATCAGATAATTACTTTCGCCAGATAGTTGCAAGAGTGGATTAATTTAACACCTTCTTCATTTCTACTCAGTATACGATGCAGAAGAATAAATGCTACCTAAAAAAAAAGAATGCCTATTAAACTATATAAATATTTTTACAGTCCTTTGTTTTCACTTTCCTTGTTGCATCTCATTTTTACCTATACTGACTTTCTCTAGAGTCAATGGTGATCTCATGAGATCTCTTAAATGTATCTCTCTCTTTTGCTTCAGTTATATAAACAGGTCAAGTTTTAAAAGTAATAAGAGTGTGTCATGAGTCTGAATGGTGAGAGAAATTATTTGTCAGAGACATTTCGTTGTGACACATGTAAATGAAAGTTGCCTTTAGTTTCTACACTCTGGATTATACCTCTATGCTATAATAAATAAATAAATAAATACATACATACTCTGAAATATCTGTCCTGGCAGATTAGAAGGAGAGTTTTGGCCATTTACTTCTTGTATTTAGAATCCGTAAAAAGATCAGGCAGTTTTTTCTATAGGAATGCAGCACTTCTCCCTTATAAAGGATTCCTCACTCAATCCTAAGAGAAGATTGTAAGTAATGGAAGAATTTTAGATGAGAGTCATTTTCCCTTCTACCAATTTTATTAACTAAGCACAGAACTTTGAAAATGGAAATTACTTTATAAGAGCTAAATATTATCACTGCTATTCAGTTGCTAAGGGACAGCTGCTATAAAAGTCTCTGTACAAGTATTGATTTAGTGTTTTTCATTACATGCCCTGTTTTAAGTTGTTCTTAATTAAACCAAATTTTTACCATTTGGAATGCAATTTTTCATGCAAAAAGTCAATTTTCTCATTTTAAAACTTCAACAGTGACCATTAGGATTTTCCTTCTCTCTCTCTCTCTCTCTCTCTCTTTTTTTTAATAAGGATATACACAAAATTCACTGTTTTTAAATGGTTAAAGTTTTTCTATAATTTCTGGAATGCTTATTTCCTGTAGATAGAATGTCTTCAGTGCAAACAGTTGATACCTGACTGGGATTTCTTCTGTGACTACAAAGATACATTTTGTGATTCTTTCAAAAATTTATTTTCAATGGAGTTTTTATTGACTCTGGTGGTTATATTTGCAAACTCCCACTCTAACAGGTATGCTTCAAATTCAGGAAGATTGTAGATCTCAAAAGGATTTTCTCTTTTTTAATTGCTTTTGCTAGATTCCAAAAGAAGCTACGGCAAGAAAGCTACACACTAAAAACAGAGATTTTGTTTCAGCTATCATCTCAGTGTTGTTCTTGCCCAGATATGTGGGAGAAAGCACCCTAGAGGGTACACAAAAGGATAAGGAACTATTAATGGAAATAAGAGGTGGGAGGTGGGGAAGGGCCTACTCACTGAGAAGGGACTAATTGTATGGCAGAGGACAGTCAGATGGAGCTGAACTCATTGAACTCTGATCCTGAGTTCCTATTTTTTTTATCAACTTTCTAGAAAAAAACTATCAAAACTTAAGGGCAAATAGGTGTTTGGTTCTTTTTAAATGACAGCCTGCCAGGGATTGTATTCTGCTACTGCTGCCCATCGTCCTAGTTGACCGTCCAGGAGAGATTTTGTGCATCTAGAAATTCCAGCCCAACTAGTAGGAAGCCACATGATACCACATATTAGTTTGTTCTGAATTATGTATTAAAAATACTTAAATACATTAAAAAATATCAAAGGAATGTAAGAATTGCAAATAACTCAGTAAAGCTTAGGAAATCACAAACTAAAGTTACTTAGTTCAAACTTAGTTTAACTCTATTGAACATACCCATTCAAATACAGTTTTAATTAAAGGAACAAATATCAGTCCTGTTATCACTAAATGCATAGGACAAAGAGCATTCAGAAAAGATATTATAGTTCAAAGAAATGGTTATCAAATCTCTGCCTCAGTATAATACATTAAACAATTACATATGTTCAGATAAAAAAACCAAAACATTGTATTTAAAGAGCATTTTATAGGATATGCTGCTTTCCTGAGCTGACTTTTCACTTTAAAATTGCCTGCATTTCTATCTAGCCTCAAGAAAGGCTGAAGAATTAATACAGAGAGGGCACATAGAGGAAGAGAAGAAAGCTTATTATTCCTGCAAGAGCCAGAAAGTGTCTGAGCAGAAACTTATATAGTAGATTATGAGTAATTACCATAGCTTACCCATAACTGACTGAGTCTTATTCAGGTATGTACTTTCCATGATGAAAAAAATGAAACTATTTTCTGAATAAAGGGTATCTTTTGGGCCCTGAAAGCTATATTCTATATATTACAAGAGAGGACAGATCGCACTGGCTTGAGAGAATATTAATGCTTTCTTCTCTAAGACCGATTAAGGGCATGCTTGTTTGCTTTACTGAATTAGGACTGTAAAACACATAAGGTCATTTGTATCTAAAGCAACCTAGTGTCCTGGATTTGTAATATGCGGGTAAGTAATATCAAAAGTTAATTTAAAAATGGAAAAAGTAGAAGTGTCGATTCACATGGAGGAGAACAGTCACTCAATTTAGTCATACAATTTCTGATTGAATCTCATAGTTGTTCAGGAGAGCATGGGGAAAAATAGAAACAAAACAACAAAATGCATTAAAACTATTCCTGTTTTAGTGAGTCATTTAATACAGTCACAAAATTAATTCGCACTTATTTGAATTCAAAAGGAAAGAGAACTGACAATATTTACTCAGTGGAGTTTTAGGATGTGATACGTATTCAATAGTGAAAGTTCCCTTCTAGGACAATGCACAGATCTTTATTTGGCCTAGTATTCAGCATCCTCAGTAATGGCCTAGAAGAGTCAAAAGTAGCAAGGTAAAGAAATATTCAAATTATATAAGTTTCAAGATAAAGCAATACCAATGAGACAAAGATTTCTAAAACATGATCTGAATACTATGAAATTTGATTCAAGTAGGAAAATAGTAATTTGGAACAGTTTTCAATAAAAGAATTTTCAGAACAACAATATCAAAATAAGGAGGTTATGAAGAAAACCAATATATTTTATTGGTGTGAACTGGCAGCAAGAAAGCTTTTGCAGTGTTGTGTATATCAAAAACTATATATGACAGTACTTGGGTACTTAATATATTGCTCTTCCACAGCTGCCTCTGGAACAGCACGTTCAGTTCTGGGCATATTACCAGAAAATTATTGCCAAATTAGAACACACTTCAAGAACCGCAAAGGAATTAAACGCCTGATGGAGTTTTATATGATAAGATTTAGGTGAGCTAAATATGAATTGCTTTCCTCAGCAAGGACTAAAAAAAGAATAGAAACAACTCGCATGTAAGGTTAAATAATATGGCTGGAGAGGAGCTAATCGACATGGGAAGCATGAACAGGAATAACGATATCAAACTAAGAAATGAGGTATTTAACTTGACTATCTGGGAAAATATTCTAAGAATACAATGAAAGTACTAGCACAACTTTCTTTTTGTGAAACTAAAGAAGTTGCCTTTAGCATCTTTAAAACTCATGTTTACAGACTAGGAGAAGCCAGGAAGATGACCGGGGCAGGACAAGATTAGGAGACAGCGTGACACGGCAAAGGTTTCGGACCTGAGAAAAGGGAAGCAGCACAGAGACCAAAGAGAATGCATCAATGCCAGAAACTCCTAAGCCAAGCTACCACTTCTCAGCAGCTTATTTGATTCAAATATCTCACGACTCCTGCTAATTAAATGATGATTAGTAGTTTCCATCTGTAGCATCTAGTTCTACAAAGTATGTTTCTCAATACTGGATGCATGTTTACAGGCCATTCAGGCCACACATTTCAGCCTCACTTACAGGAATTCATTCATTTATAACTGTAAACAAGAACTGAACTAGATAAGGCAATCCAAAACAAAAATCGGACAAAGTCTAGCTTTCTTACAATAGAGTATTTTACTCAAAAAATTTAGTGTATTTCAACTCAAACAGACAAATAAAAAAGTTACCACAGAAAGTTTTCTTAAACAAGAGTCTGCTATATAAGAACTTCTGTAGCAGGACAAAATAAGAAAAGTCACTTCAAACTACTTCTTAGACATCTCAAAGGTGAAAGATAGGGATTTTAAAAAGGTTAATTTCAGCTCTATGGTATGCCTGACTAAAGGCAGATTTTAGAAAGAAATTGCTTTATTCATTGCAAGATAGCTAACAATATCCCTAAAATCTTTACCTCTAGCAGTCCTAGTTAAAGACTGTTGAGTGACTTTATAATAAACAGCACATTTATAGCAAAGCACCATTTGGGACCAAATTTTGCTCTTAGTTATATCATTTCAAATCAATATTAAATTCTGTGAATTAACTTGAATTCCATTTACAAAATCTTCAGACTTACAAAACAATCAGACAATAGAATATGCCTTTAGTAAGTAAAACAGCAGGGAATATTTCTTTCAATTCATACTTTCACTTAAAACATTTATCCTTTAGATAAGTTATTTCTTTACAGATACTGTATCTCCAGGAAATTCCCCAGCTCTGAGATTATAGAGTATTATGAAAAAAGGTACCTTTCAATCTCTTCTGTTGAGCTTCCATTTCTTGCTTAAACAGTAATTGTAGCAACAACTACAACCTGATCCTTGCACACTAGTGCTCCAGCAACCAAGCTGGAAAAAAATTCCTCAACCGTTAGGTGGCAAAATGACTATTTTAAACAAGACTTTTTTTTTCACCCAGAAGAGGCCAATATTCAGATCTCCTGTAGGTTAATTATAAGCACTGTTGTTGTGAGGTAGAATTCTTTAGTTGCAGTCTCCATCCTAAGTTAGACTGAAAAGAAATCTGATTCTTGTCTCCCACAGTCTGTTGAACAAAAGAGACAGAAAAACACCTCCATTTCAATGAGTTTCATGAGTGGTTCAGGTGAGCTGAGAACAATTAGCAAAATGGGTCCCACTGATGCAGTGCACAGAAAAAAATCTAAGTTCTGATTGTCTATATGAGTTAGTAATTCAGTATAGACCTAGGTAGTTGCCTTAAAAAAAAAGTACTTATTTGTTTTTACAAAAATGTTGAACTAAAATGTCAGATGGACAGCTAAGCAAAAATAATTAATTAATCCACTCTTTAGTCTTCAAGAGATTTATGGAGGAAATGAAATATTTAAAATGAAAATTACTGAAAGAAAGGAAAGTTCACTGGTGTATCTCAATGAATTTTTCCATTTTCTTCCCCCCAAAAGTCTTTCTTATTTGATTAGCAATATCATTAGCTTGAGAGTATTTTCTGAGTAGCTTGCCTCACTCAGCTCAACCATCTTTACTCTCTGATTATTTGTTTAAAAGACTCTTCCCAACATCTGTTTCTTCTGCTACTATGATAAAATTTATCTAATCTTCAAAATTCACTGGTAAATATTACAATTTTTATTAAGGCAAAATTTGCCCTAGGAACAGTATATAAGCAGCTCAAGAATGCCAGACCTGGGCACAGTGATGCCAAGTATTGCCATGCCATACAAGAACTACCTTGCTTAATGAGTGGAACTGAAAATGAACATCCAGGCAGCATCTAAAGCATAAAAGGAATGTGAGGCACAACTGAATTGCAGAAGTTCTTATTACAGGATGTTGTATAAACCAAAGGCATAAATGGGATTATCTGCAGAACAGGCCAATTGGGGGATATTAATCATAATATTCAAATATAATTTTCAGCTCAAAGTCTTTGAACTCCTGGTTATCAGGAACTGGGAATACATAGCAGGGGAGAATCACTGTATGCATGTGCTACTTTTTATATTTTTTTTTCCATAAATGTCCACCACTGTCAGGTACCAGAAACAAAATATCAAATTAAACAGATATTTAATCTGACCTAATCACTGTTACTGTACTCACATACAGTGTGACTGCTACTCACACCTCTTCTACAATAGGTTTCTGAGGTATGTGCTTAGCAATAGTGACAGCACATTGAGTAGAAGAATGACTAAAGTCGGTAAATATGAAAGACCATCACCTAAATATTTAAGTTTCTAAAAAATACATTTTGCATTAGTAAATGAAGTAACACCAAATGGTCACAGAAAGCAATATGCTGATGTAAAGAAAGTGAAAAAAATGTCCTCATAAAGGAAAAATAAAAGTTAAGATTTACAAGGATATTAAGTACCTAGGTACCTTAAGTAACTAGAAAAAAAAATCTCTCCCTCTCTCCGTACATATATACAGGTATAATTTTATACTACTACTAACACTGAATGCTTAAAAAAAGCATGGGGGAAAAAGCTGTAAAAGCATTACAACTGAGAACATTGCTTGTAATTTAAAGAAATGTGGATATGAATGTATTTATGAAAGACAGAAATAAAAAACGTGAGAAAAAATTAGGTATATGTTCCTTACACTTCAGTCTCTACATAATAAGTAACTTGACATATACTTGATGTCAATACACTGGTATATACTAAGAAAGTATCAAAAGCACAGGAGCTATTGCAGCTTTGAGAAGCATCTAAAGACAGTTTTGCTAAAGGCACGATAAAATAATAAATATATCAGCCAAAATAAGGCTCGATTATCCCTGCATTTATTAGCTATTAGCTAGCCAAGATCTGGAAATTTAATCTGCTGCTGCTGCTATTCTACTTTTCATTATCATTTAGTCTAAGGACAGCTACACACAAGAACAACATGAAAACAGATTGGTTTATCACAAAATTATGTTTTTGTATTTCCTTTGAGCTTTTTGCTGTTGTTTCAAAATTTTAAAATACTTTTTAATGCCATTAACAACTAAATTCAGTATCAATTAACAGCTTAATGATTTTAATAGTCAGGAGTGAATTAAGACCGTATTGTGCCAGATCTAAAAGAGGGTTCTCTGTTAAAAGATCTTGCACTGTCAGTGCATTGAACACATGCCTGTATGTTTCTAGAAATACTTAAATAATTTCTAGTGTAGTATATACACCTGGTGCTTCAGCTAGTTAAACTTAAAATTTTTGCCAAAAAGTATTAACTGAAAAACATCCAAACAATGTGTAAACTTATCAATGGTAAATTCCTCATACCTATTACCAAGCCATTACACCAAAGTGTATCTCTAACTCTCAAAAATCTAGCAAGTATTGACAAAAAACTTAGCAAATAGTATTTTTGCTTATCCTCACATGAACTGCTGCCACCAAAACCACAGCTCCTGCTCATAAAGCCACTAATAATTTGAAATAGTGATCTTCTAACAAAGATTAAAGTTAATTTGTTATAAATTAAACACAACTCCTACAAACTGACTCTGTAGAATAAGGACACAGCGCACATAAAATACTTCTTACAACAGAATGACACCAATTAACATTGAAACCAATGATGCGATACTTAACATGGCACTACCTTGGCCTCCTCACGTGTGCTTTCCCCACCCCATGGTGCAATTTGCTGGCCTTAACGAAGCCAGTGAGAAACCTCCCCGTGACTTCAGCTGAGTTAGTTTTTTGCGACTCCTACACAGGCTAGCAGGCAGGACAAGCAGCCTATTAAATCTCATTTCAGTAATAGGCCCATTATGGAAGAGGCTCAGATAAATACTTAGGGTAGGGAACCCCAAAAATCTCACTCATTAATGTTGACATCTCTCAACACCAAAACTATACACAACGCCTCAAAATAGTAGGAATTGAGACTCCCTGAATCAGAATTTTTCATGCTATATGGCGCTGTCTTACTGAAATTCATAGGTGTGTCACTGATCAAAGGAATATGAAATATTAAGTTGTACTATAATGAATTTCTACTTCAAGTTCAAGCAATGAAAAAGTCCAACAGAAAACAAGTAAATCTAAACTACATATTTTTTCTCTAGACTTCTTGTTTAAGTTTTATATTATAGAATATTTGAAATGTAATTAGAAAAAATTAATGAATTACATTAAGTTTAGAACATAGACTAGACTGACATTTTATCTAGTTGTTCTAAACAGAATTTTACCTTAAAAGGACAGAGGTGTATTTTATATATACGTATAACATACATAGGAGCTACCATTAGAAGCTTGTTTTTCTAAGCACAGGATCATCATAAGGGGAAACAACACCATGATACCTTACCTAGCCTCTGTCGGTAAATGACATCAGTTGGTTCACTCTTCAGTCAAGAATACTATATATACTTATATGTACACAGTTTTCACAGCATGATACACATACAAAAAACTACATAGGAAAATCTATGACTGAGGATGTGAATATGACAGAATTAACATCATTAATGTTAATGTCTGTGTCAGCCAGTAGATTCAGAGGAACATAGCAATTTTAAAGTTACTCCTATCTGATTCCATTCTGTTAAGTGATTTTTTTTTTTTTGATTCAAACTAGATTCCTTTCAGAGGAAAGGAAAGCAGTGCGCTCCAGTGTTTGACTGGGTCATTACCCCCCAAGGTGAGGAGGCACCATCCTAAGGTCCTCGTTCATCCACTGACCATATA
The DNA here is from genome assembly GCF_028389875.1 of Rhea pennata. Classification (NCBI taxonomy): domain Eukaryota; kingdom Metazoa; phylum Chordata; class Aves; order Rheiformes; family Rheidae; genus Rhea; species Rhea pennata. Next base: position 43,412,430 of record NC_084666.1, on the reverse strand, counting down.
TGCACCAGAACAATCTCTTGAACACTCCAAAATCTCTGAAATACACAGACGCAATTTTGATATTATAAACACTAAGACCTGCGTGCCTCCCTGTTTGCCTCTCTTCTTCCCCATTACAGTCATCTGTGCAACTCTTATAGCAACCAACTCCGAGTTATTCCTCTCTGCATGATCTAGAGCAGATTCACAGAAAATACAGTCAGTATGTCCCTGCAGCACAGAAAAGTTTCATCTACGACCCTTCTGGACACATGTAGTAACTAAACTCACACTTCCTCTCTCATTTCTTCTGCAGGTATTTATGAAGGTCCCTCCCCTACTCTCACCCCTTCTCTCGATCTGCTGCCCCGGCTGTTGCAGCCACAATTCCAGTGAAAAGAGCATTTTTACTAATGTCTCTGGAGTTTGCAGTCAAAGCCACCAGCCAATACATGAGAAAAGGCAAAAAGAGAATAGAGAGCCTAGGAAGTCAAAATATGATTGTCTGATACACTTGAGGAGGGGGAGAGGGAGGTCAAGAGACTTTAGGGATTGCTGAAGATATATCCCAATTTCCTCTTGTGGCAGTGAGGAAACAAGACGACAAAAGAAATGCAGCATTCTTCCTTTTTTTGTCTTTGTATTGCTGTAATTACATCAACAAAGGGCATCTAGGCATGCCCAGAAAATAACATAACTAAAGGGGACTAGGTCCATAGAGTCTGGCTTGCTTTATGTTGCCTACAACCAGCAGGCATCTCATTTCAGCAATTTATGTCAGAGGTCCTTCATGCAACAGCGTTATTCACATAAACCACAGTGATTTCCTGAGATGTTGTGCCTATGTCTCCTCACTATGCTTTTCCCTCTTGTACTTGGCAATCAGTCTCCTCCATCAACTGCTCCTCATTATGCCCACCCAGTCTTCCCCTGATTTACTTTTTCTTCATGTGAGTGGTAGCAAGAGTACTTCTTTTTTCTGTTCTGCTTCGATTCCAGGAGTAAAGTAGAGGATACGTCTTTGCCCAGGCCTTCTAGCTCTGCACACTCAAGTCAAATTAAATCTTTGGAGATTATTTTACACCACCTTAAAGAAACATTGACTGAGCGTACACTGCTGCAAATTAACCAATACCTTCAGCCTAGCTAAAACTGGGTGAATTTTTCAAAGGACTTGAAAAAGTGAATCTCTCGCCCGTGATGCTCACTAGAAAATTGTAAGTTTTCCTTCTAATGCATAGAAATAATAGATAGTACTCTAAATAGACAATAGATACTGGTGGCCCTTAAATAATGAGCTAGGTTATAACATTAAGCAGAAATGAAGTTTCATATATAATGCTAATTCTATCATCTTCTGCAAATATATTGTAGAATCATTCTTCATGGTATCACCAAAAAATTTGTCACTGAGTATAATGCAAGAAGTTAGTATTCATTTTTCAGGGGTCTTAGCTCCGGTAAATCTGCTATTATGAATAAGGACACTTTATATGCAAAAATCAGTATCATACTTTTCAGGTCAGAAACCCTAAGCAAGTAAAAGTCAAGTATATGAATACTGTTTCAGTCAAATAGTGCTTTACATTCTAACTTATAAAGCCAAACTTTAGCCAATTCATTATGGATATTTGGGTCTTGTAAACAATTTAAAAATAATGAGAATCATTAACTCAAACTCCAAAAGCTAATACAGTTTAACCTTGCATAATGAACATGGAACATGAAATATATGCCGGCAAAATACACTTTGCATATCTCATATTTATTAATTGAACATTTGTCATAAATTTGTACCCTTTTACAGCCTATCTCCTGAAAATTAAATTACCAATATTTTTCATGTAAAAAGTGTCACAGTACTGGAAAAAAAAAATGTCAGACATTTATATTTGGACAGTAGACTTTCTATATAACCTAATTATTTCACAAAATAGTGGAGCTCAAGTATGACATCTACTTTTCACTTGTCTAAAAGAAATAGAAATTGTCTGAAATAGAACTTGTCTGAAACCACAAAAACATTCCATTCCATTTTCAAAGTCATGCAACATCAAATTCAAAAATTATTGATATCAAATAGAGACTCAATTTTGTTTATGCATTATTCTTTCAATAAAGTAATCCTGTAAATTCCAGCCCCCCAAAAAGTTATGATACTGTACAAAAAGTTACTAATTCCTCAAAGAATTTTGTGTAATTTTTTTGTAATCTTTCCTCTTCAACCTCACATTCTGTAATCTTCCTCCTCTCATCTTACACACGAGAAATCTTTCTTTTAAAAATGTGTTCCTTCTCCACTCACACGATCAGTAAAATTTCCCCATCTAAATCACAAGGTTTCTTTAATATTAATTACAAAGAATACATACATTTTGATTTTTAAGAACCTATTCTAATAATTATGTTTATATATCACTGATGAAAGTATGATTTTAACAAATTTCAGATGTTTCCTTTGATTGGCATCAGTAGTCTCATCTAAGATTCTGCCTTACACATTCATCAAAAATTTCTATTTTCTAATAGTTTAAACAACAGAGAGAAATGTCTATGGCACTGTGAAAGGAAACTTCAGCTTGTTTCTGTTTTAGCTTAGGTTCAGCTGTGAATAAAGCATTCAATCACTGATGAGATTTGAAGTCACCAATATTTCAAAATAGCAGTTCAATTAAAGTTCAATGCAAGATGAAACTTTGAATCACTTCAGTTTGTGAACCCAAAAGTAAGTTTTATAGGATATCATTAATATTTTCTTGTGATCTCTTCTACATACTAGGGCATCTAGTTAAGAAGTATACTTGCATAAAGACTTTCAGATGCCCCTTCTTCTTTCATTAGATTCTAATATTAAATACAAGATTTTATCAAATAAATAATATGGTATGAATTTGGAAAGGCTTTTCTGGAATCAAAGTGGAAACAGAATAAGCTAGCTGAAAAAAATCCCTTATAAGTACCATCCAACCCTCATGATTTTTTTTTGGGGGGGGGGGGGAGGAGGGGGGATATACAAAGCTGGAAAAAAGAGTCCAATAGAGTTACACTAAACAGCAAATAAGACCAGAGTCAGAGACCTATATTCTGAAAGTAGATAATACCACTTTTATTCTTGTGGGTATTTAGTAGGACTTTATACGGAAACACATTTGTAAAACTATAACTACAGCAGAAAATAGCAATACTCCAATATTGTTGTTCTTCTCAAAGCAAATAGGGTAATATATAATCCAGAGTTTGTTTAAATATGTAGCATTAAGAATAATAGATAAAAAAAAGCCGTATCATTTAGGAATAACAGATAGGCAATTTGGAAATTATAACATTGTATGGTTCACAAAAAAAGTATGTCAGTAAGAAAAAAAAAAGTTTTTTTTCCATAAGTGTTTATCTAGACTGGATTTAGCTTTTAGAAAAAACATTTAAAGTAAAAAGCCTTAAACTGTATTTAAGTGTAATATTTCTATAGGTAATGCAAAATGTGAAATGAAAAAAAAACTATAGCTCACTAATTAAAAAGATATGAATATTATTATATATGATGATAATTATACTCCCCTCCCTTCAGTTTGACAGTAATTTCATAAGGAGAATCAGTCATGGCTGATTTTACGAAAATGCCTCTGAAAATCACCACCGATATGTACATGATATGATGATAATCTGCTTTGATATGATGATAAAGTGCTTTTCAGTGGGATTGTTTTTCAAGGTTAGTAGTTTTTCAACCACTGCTTCCTTATATAATTAGTCTAACTCACATTCCCCCTTCTTGCTGAAAGATGACAAAAGGTTTTAGAGCTCTAAAATGGATCTTTTATGGATCTGTTTTAAATATAGAATTAATCTGTACAGCAGTCACATAATAATTATCTAACATTCCAAAATACCTTTCCTTGTCCAAGGCTTGGATTTTTTTTTTTTTTTTAACAGATTTTTATTGCAGGCTAGATCTGTAAGCCTGAAAATACTTTCTTGATGATTTCTGATTTTCTTATTTTTTTGGTGAGTTTAAACCTTAAACACTTATTTTTCCCCCAAACATAGATTTACACAGATACTTTGAGGACACATACAGTAGAAGTGAGAAGTGACCAAGGCACAGTTTCATTCTTTCCTACAGATAGAAGCAGCTCTAATTACATTTCTGAAGGAATTTCATTTATCCTTCACTAATCTCTAAGATTATTTTCAGTCTCTCTTTCCCCCTACTGGTCATTGCTGTCAGTATGGCTACAGGTATTACCTCTTTCTTTCTGCAGCACGTAAGCCTACAGTAACATAGCCTTTGGTGACTGACTGTCTTACCTTGACTTTTTCCATGTAATTCAGGCTTTTTTCAAATATCTGTTGACTTACTACTTTGAAATCATAAATCTTCAACTTCTACACTAGAATTCTGTATTATGCACCACAGAACTCTTGTACATACAACACTTGACCAAACCATTCAGAAAACAGACCTTGATTTATTAGGATATACTTTAGCAAGTCATTTGAAAAATCTTACCCTGGAAAGTTATGTACATACAAAGATACTTCATGTGCTTATATTAGTTTATGGAGGTGGTTGGCAGTTGCTGCCTTAAATGTTATATGATCAAGCCACTACACGGAGGCTATCATCAGAGGACATGTTGGGAGTCCGGTGCGTGCAAAGCTCAGATCAGCACAGGGACAGAACACAAGCAGGGCTGCAAAGTGCAACACGGGCATGCGGCAGCTCTAACACCTGCGGTAAGAGGGGGAAAGGGAGAGGAAGCACACGCGCGAGGGACAGCGCACGCTATCGTGAGCCTCCCCCAGTGATTTTGTCTACGCTTGGCTACGCCACACGCCCCTCCTGCCAATACTTCCATACAGTTATAACCCTTGCCATTGAAGACTCAAATATGTACTCCAGATGACTACAATTTTCACTTTTCTATATTAGAAAATAGAGAGGGAATATCACAGGGACGTGCTGTTAACTTTAGGCAGCCCTTCAAACATAGTTCATGTTTCCAGCAAAATAACAAGTCTGAAGAGTCGCAATGCTTTCCGGCGAACAGCATCTGCAGTCGTGGGCTGGCACATGCAAGTGACTGTTTCCACAATGCAGCAGTAGTTTTATGCAGAGCTTATTTCTTGCCCAGCCCTAGCCTGGAGATGCACAAGGTCCTGCTCAACCCTACAGATTGCTTACTATTGCCTGGAACAACATCCAACAAGTTATTTGCCCCACTGATTTATTAAAGTTCTCCTTGAACTCAGCAGAAATGCCAAGGAAAAAAGAAAGAAAAAAAAAAAAAAAAAAAAAAAAAGCATGTTGGCTAAATGGCAAGAAGGTAAACTTTAAACTTTGCATTGATGCTGCCTGTCTCTAATTCGAAGGTTTTAAATACAGTGGTTTACAATAATATTGCTTTAATCAGCAATAAATCTATGAATTTACAAAACTCTTTCAACCTTTTCAAATGGTTATATGCAAATAAACAAAGTATTCTATTCTTCTTATAAAGTTTGGAGCTGCCCAAAATTTGGCAGCTATGCTTTTATGGTGTATCCATTCCGAGCAAGGAACAGTGACAACGAGTGGGTTATTTACTGAAATCGAGACTTAGCATTAAGAAATGCAGCTCCCTCATTAAATTCACTTCAAAGAAGCCAAATAGCCTTAAGCAACTCACTGACTGATGATATGAGGTGGCCTTAACATAGTTGTTAAACACATCTAAAGGAAAACATTTTTGCACTTGCAACCACAGTCAGAAATATTGCACAATCCTAATGTATGATTTTTCAAGAAAAGGCTTACGCGTATATAACTGAAAGCACATTTTATGGAATACCTCATAGAAACCATGCTTGCAGGACTGATTAAAGGCATTGTTTTCAAATTTTGAATTACAGAAACAGTTGTGTGTTTGTTTGTTTGGCTGAATTGCTATGACATAATTTGACTATCATAACAGCATGAGATGTATTTGAGAGCTGATCCTGCATGTTGGCAGGGGAAACTGAAAATAGTTCAATTGATGTCTACCTTTTAGAGATTTCTACGCTATTAAGAAGAGAAAATGGTACCACCATCTGCAAATGAAGTTAAAATACTATTAAACACCTGTACTTTGAAATACATCCCAAAACTATTTGATTTTCCTTTCTTCATTTTATCAACACGGTCAAGAAAATTCAAGTCTGCAAAGCAGTTAAAAACGCTGCCCAGAGCAGACCAATTTTTATTGTCAGCAAAGATGATAATCAGGTAATCAGAGAGCATTATTCCATAGCTAACTCTGAACTGGTCATCTAATGTTCAAACAGAAGAAAATATACCCTGCAGAGCTTCAAAATAAAGGGATGAGAACTCAGTCTCAGCAGCAGAAGGAAAAAGTCTCATTGTTCCTTTAAACAAATCCTTCCTTTTTGATGCAAGTAAATGTGTAAAAATTTATAAGTTAAATACGGACTTAAAATAATGAATTACAAACAATATCCCATTACACTGACACCATGAAATTTAGTAGATGATCTTTGTTTCAGCAACTATTGCAACAAACACTATTTTACAATAAAAATTCACAGTTTACACAACAAAAGGAGTCTGCTGTTGAAACCCCAGTGAGCTACAGTTCCCCCCTACAGCCACACTGATGGAGTGGCTGAGGGAGGAGACTAGACACATTTGAGCCTGGTCTGCTTGTTTTAAAAAATCACTATGTATTGAAGTTGCAATTAACACATTCCTAACCATTTTTTAATAAATAATTTCTCATCTCACTGATGGAGATGAGAAAGAAACCTGCAAGCTCAACCCCAGGAAATACCTTGAGCCAGATCACTTTGATCGTGAATACTAATAGGAATACTAACAGAACACTAATGTTACAGCAACTGAGGCAAACTGTCACACTTGCCACGTAAAAGAGGGAAATAACACCCTGACACAGCTTTCAAAGTGCAGAACAGGGCAAAATAATAAGGTTTCCAGACTCAATGGTACCTCCACTAGACTCTATTCCCTAAAATAGAAAGATCATGGCTTCACGTAATGAAACTCCACACTCTTCAGAAGGGACAATAAACACCTTAAAGTGATTCAGGGAAAAAAAGATTTTCTAGCAACAGTCTCTCGAGTAGGATAACCTACAAGATATGTCTGTGGACGTGATTTTTTTTTTTTTTTTTTGAGCTGAGACCTATGAAGCCTGCCAACAGGATATAGCGTAGCACCCCTCAGCAAATCTTCCCCCCTCCATACACTCTTCCTTTACAAGGTAGTGCTAGCTCTGCCTTAAAAGGCCCTATGTTCTTCTAAATACCATTATGCATGTATTAATATGCATATATTAAATGTACATTTATTAAAAAATGGTTAGGAATGTGTTAATTGCAACTTCAATACATAGTGATTTTTTAAAACAAGCAGACCAGGCTCAAATGTGTCTAGTCTCCTCCCTCAGCCTCCAGAAAAACTGGTGAGAGTCTAACTCATCCTGAAACGGCTGCTAAGAGCCAGCTGGTCGATGTACCTCTCATCAAGTTACAGGAACCTTCCTCCAATCCTTAAGTGAGAAATGCAGAAAATTGCTATTAGGGAATTGTACAGCCTTCTACCTGCCTACAGATCATTTTTTTTTTTTTTCAAAAAAAAAGATATAGCTCATATCAGACAAGGAGTTAATGCTCAAAGCTGCCCATGGGATTTCTACTGCTCCCGTGGAAAGGTAGTTGGAGGCGGAGGGGGACAAAGAGCAGCTGCGCATCTCCAGCTCTCAGAGAGCATCTTTAAGAATCTCCATTTCATATATCAAGAAAAAGATTAAAGGAGTGATACAATCATAGCGTATGAATACCTGTGCTGTTGCAAAGCCTCTGATACTAGATTTTTTTTTAAATCTAATAATCTGATAATGAGATAAGACATCTTTAAACTGGTATCATTGCTTCATCTGGGCTACTTTCTGGCATGACTGAATTTTGCCAGGTCCCATGAGTGTGACAGAAGCTTGGGAGAACAAGAACAGCAGCCAATTCACAGGCTGGAGCAGCCAACATTTGTCCGCCAAGGAAAAGTGTGAAATGCCTGTAGTAACTATTTTTTAGTATTTGTCTTGAGATGAATTCCAGCTTGGCAGTTGTATAAAAAGGCGTGTGACTCTTGTCCCGGGTAGAGCTACTATAGCTGTTAGTTTAGGCATTAATTAGCAAGAGCTTGGTTCTGGGCTGTCTTAACACATAGCATAGGCCACTAGCCAAATCAAAGTGCTTTGCAGAAACCCAGGCACCTCCAGCTGCGAGCTTCCCCTGATGTTCCACATTTACCTCCTCTCTATCACAGCTAAATATTACAGCTACAAACAAAATCACTTGAAGCTTAAGAAATGCTTGAGTTAAAGCTGAATGCTTAAAGTAAGCCTGATAAGAATATTGCATGCATTTAATATTCATTAATAAACATCTACAGCACTGTTAAGACCATCCCAGTTTAACAGATTTCATCAAATGTTAAACAAAACATTTAACAGCATTAATAGCATGGTTTATCCAAGCCAAACGTCCTCATTGACTTTACTCTATGAACTTTAAAAGATAGACCCAAGATCTTTGGACTTCAGAAAAGACAGACATCAAAATTTTAAAAGGCTTAAAAATAGTTCAAAGTTTCAGTGGTGTGTTTTACAAGCTCTTTCAATGTAAGGTTATCTGCAGTATTGATTTTTTTCTGGTTTTGTTCTTTTAATTCTCTACAGGCAATTGTAAGTCTCCTTCTCCATTTCCCAAGAAAATTAAGGTAAAATATGAACACAAATATGAAATATTACATTCATATTTGCATTTCAGTTTCTCAGTCTTCTATTTTGGCACTTTTGAGTATTTGTTTCTGAAAAAAAATTAATAGCATATAAGTAGGAATTCCTCCAAACTACTTGGAATACAAGGGGGAAAAAAAAATACATATTACAAGATTCACAATAACGAGGCAACCTAGCAGTGCTGCAAAGAAGGAAAGTCAACTAGAAAATTTTGGTTAGAACGCTATACCCAAGGTATTTCTTCTATTCTCTTTCCACAAAAAAATTGCATTCCTAGTTTTAGGAAATGAAGTCCTCTTTTAACTGGTCAAAGATGTGGCTGTACTGCTCTTTAGTAATATTTCTTGTTTAAGGGAAAATACGTATCTCTTGGCACTAAATATTTAATTTTTTAAATAAGTCATTCACAAGCTGGAAATAAAAATTAACTGCTTATAAATAAATACTGTGGATAAGTTAAACTCAAAGTTTCTGAAGAATTAATAGGCCTTATTCATGCCGAATGTATTAACTGGCAAATCTATGTAGCATTGCCTTTATTCAGTGTTAGAAAAAGAAAAGCTGTGTTCATATGTTTCCTGCAAATATTGAAAATTTTGAAAATAATGATACTTCTAAATAATATTTTTCAAAATTATTATAGAAACATTTTGAAAGTGAGCATTCCTGTAAATATTTGCATGTGTTCATTATCACAAATTTTGTGTTCTCCCTCCTGTGGAATAAACCTCTTCTTATGAACAAGCCTAATAGAAAGCAAAGCAAGCAAATAGAAAAAGGTTACATACAAGAACTAAGGTATTGCATATTTATAGTATTTTACATATGCTCACTTACCACCTGTTACGAAAGCCAGAGAACTAGAATCTTTTATTCTTTGATTTCTCTTTTGGCTTTTAAAAGTAACAATATCCTATTCAACTATCTGCACTGAAAGTACAAGTCCTTAAATAATGCATTTTGAAAGATCATTTAAATATCACAAATATTGAACCATTCATCAGATGAACTCTGAATAAATTTTCCACACTATCAAATTATCATTTCAAAGTCCCATTCTCTTTGTCAAAACAAGAGAAAAGTACTGTCTAAAGTTTAACAAAAACAAGAACAGATCTAGTAATTTATCTGTGCCACCATTCATTTTTCAGTTTGAAAATTATTCTTAATTATGCTGAAAGGCCCAGAATAATTGGTAAAGCATTTGCATACAACTCAAGAAAATACTCTTAATAGATGGAGACTATCCACACGTATGAAGATGTATCCACAGTGCATTCTAGTGTCCCAGTCCTCTGATTTCCTAGGTAACAGCAATGTTCAGCAAAATAACTCTTCCTACTCCACCTAAACAGATTTTCCTCCCCCAGAAACAAATACACAAACCTGGGTATCAGGGTCAGTGCCCGTTAGTAGATTTTTGTGTTTGTGGGGGAGGTGAGAGTTGTTCTGACCAAAATTATGATCATCAGGTTGATGTTAAAGAGAGGCTACAGAGACAACTCCTATGTGTGTAGATCTTGTTTATCTACGAGCTACAGAAAACATTAAGGTTATGCTAGGGTACATCAGTCCAGCAGATCAAAAGCTGGCCTGGGAAGGTGTTCTGCCTATTTTTCTTGGGTCACCCATTGCACTGTTGTCTCAAGACTTCATCTATTAAAGTCTTCCTAAATTTTGTCTATTTAGACTTCCTACTGCGTAGGAAAAGGACTGTATCTTATCATAAGTGCATATAAAGCAGAAGATTGATGAAGATATATTAAATTCTGCCATCTCAAGACTTACAAACAGTATTAAGCAAAACCACACACACAACAGAGACAGGAAAAGGAATACAAGTTCCTTTTGCCTTTTTTTAGAAAATATATATTCTCTACAAGCAGTGGAGATAAAATAAGAAATTAAACTTACTCTGTTTATTTCTCTGAAGCAGCCAAAGTTTTTAAATACCTTTAAACTTTTTAAGACTTTAAGGGCATCACACAACAATCTTTTTTAAAAAGTATTTAAACTCTGAAATACTGATTTGGAACAGGGATTTTGCAGTACATCTCCCCATCTGCAAGGGTGGTGCTTCAACTGTGAGGCTAAAGAGCCTATTGAAAGTCTTCATAGTGTCTCTCATTACTGTCATTTCTTCCTTTTTGTACATAATAATCATCAAACAAGACAAGTGGGTTTCCTACCTTCATAAAAAAGTCAATTTAAAGTATTTTAAAAATTAAAGAAATCAAGATAATGACAGAGAAAGTACCTTATTAAATGGAAGCTCCCCCACCATGAATCCTTACCACTTATTTTTTATGTACTAAAATCTGAAAGACAGTTTTTACCTTCATAAAAAGGGTTTAGTTGAAAAATATTGTACAAATAAATCATTACCTTTCTTACATAGTCATAGTGTAAGTCATCACATATCCTCATGCATCTAACATATACTGATTTCCTATGTTCAGTACTATTAGGGACTCTAAAATCTCATCCCAGTTCTTCCCCCCACATAAGGCTTATTACAGAAGTATGTTTCCTCTAACCACCATAGCTAAAATTTCTGCTTTAAAACTTCACCATACAGTAAAAAAGATGGATATATTCCCAGTGTGGCCATTCACCATCTGCTTAAGCAAATACACTTAAAGACGCTTCTACAATTGTGATAAAGTGACAGCACATCTAAGGGCACACAGAGCCCATATTCTGAAATGATGATCGCACAACTGTAGTTTGCATCATTAGGGACCAATGAAAATCTTTATGTTCCATTTGAATAACAAGGATCTAATCAAAGAGAAGCCGAAATAGGCAAATAACACAGAAATGATCCATTCAGCAGTTGTCTTAAGTTTAGAAGCACTAATAAAACAAACTTGACCATCGTTAGTATTTAATACTAGAAAGGTATTTTCTTACTGTCAGATTTTTATACTGATATTACACTACCCATTTAAAAAGACTAACAGTGTTTCCCCCCTCATTTTCCAGAGGGACTATCATATAAGCAGGAATAAACTGTATATTCTCAACCAAAGTTGAATTAAGATTCTCCGTGTAATTAAAACATTATTATTCTTTTAATTATCCAAGCGATGACTGGGGAATGCTAAATGCACAACTGCCTTTTTGCCCGGTGAAATTTCACGAAACACAAATGCTGAATAAGAAAATAAAGCTTGCAAGTTAATAAACAGTAGCACTTTTTGTATTCTACATGCCTAGTATTACTAAATAGATCTCAAATCCATATTAAAACACTGCTAATAGCAAAGCTTCAATAGTCTGCATGTTTATTGGGAGCCTTATTAATAATCCTACAGAGAATACAGCTTGGAGCTCTACCGCTTTAAGGCTAACATCAGCAGTTTTCATTGGCAAAAACACTTTTTTCTCCTAGAGATTCAGTTGTGCTGGTCTCTAAATGGTGAAAAAAAGTATTTCCACCATCTGCTCCAGCCCTGAGGGAGACGAACTTCCCTGGCAAAATATAGTTCAGAATTTAATTGCACTCAAAGCCAATACAAGTAAATGCAAAAAATATAAAACATTATTCATAGCAAATGGAAGTTTTGTATAATTTTACTTCAGCTCATTTCTTGGGGCTACATTTTAACCTATTTTTGCTGTAATCTCTTTTTGTTTGTTTCTGTTTGTTGCTTTCAACAATTTTAAATTAAATCAGTATTATCATTCCAGTCAAAGAGAAAACTAAAGGATCTAATTAGATTTCATTGCTCAATTTATCAAATTTCATTTACTTTATGCTTGATTATTAAGACAAGAACTTTTGCTAAGGCACTGACTTCCACTGACTGTGGAAGTGTTTTCTAATCTCAAATAACCTTTCTTTAACAGTCTAGTTTTTTCAAAAAAAGTAAAAACTTCTAGTACAAACATTATTCATGTTAATAGTTCTTGTATCAATAGCAAAGCTCTGTGAATCCAATGACAGCAAAAGGGATAAATTCAAATTCAAACAAAAAGAGAACCAAATTTGATGGAGACGATAACTATTCTGTATTCCTGAAATTAATCTCTTAAAAACAATTTCTCTTGCAGGATTTTTTGGGCTATTCCATATAAATTTTTACTATGAGCCATGTCTGTTTTATCTCAGTACAAACTCCATTCCTTAATATTTGAGAATTTTTTTTATTATAGTTTACGTTTAAAAAGTATAGTATCAACATTTCCATAACAAATATACAAAATGTAGTCTTTGGATCACTCCAGATAGAGTTCTTCACCTAGCTTCAAATTACTGTCTTCTGTTTGCAATGATTTATGGCAAAGTAGCATGGAGAACTTTATTCCCATTTTGTTTTGCTTTTCTTTATCTGCTGAGATAATAAGCACAGTACCTAAGAACTATTAAATACTGACAATGAAACATGATTTCTAACCATAAGAGTCTTTTATAGGATATATACGCTGCCATCTTTAGAAGTATGCTACTGTGTTTATTCTATTTACTAGTACTGGAAAAATATTAATACATACTTAGCAGAGAAGACTGTCCATTGTTATGGGCTGTTCAAAGTTGATTGTTACACAGTAAATCAAAATAAAATTAAAATTTTTAGTTGTGAATTTATAATAATCAATCCACTATCCTATAATCCCTCTAATTAAAAACCATGAGATTTGATAGGGGGCAGGTTTAGCTCAGTTAGTTAGAGCATGGTGCTGCTAATGCCAAGGTTGTGGGTTCAGTCCCCATATGGGCTATGCTGAGGGTTGGACTAGATGATCTCCAGAGGTCTCCTCCAACCTTACCATTCCATGATTCTATGAAGTATAGAGAATTAAAGCTGGCAGTAATAAGTTTTACGTTTGGAGTATATGCAGTCATTTTGTGGTTACATTATGGACTACAGTGGCCTTTTTTGAGCGAACACTGAAGTTTCAGGAACGAATAATCATTTTAGAATGCCACAGAAAGGGATTTTTTTTTTTTTTTTTTTTTTTTGCATTCTTCCATAACTTTGTGTTCCACATGAACACAGAAACTGAGGATGCAGATAACACTCAAATCCTACCTCCACATCCATTTGGTGTCACACACACATACTTCTAGCAACACTCAGTGACCACACTGAATCAGCAGTAAGGGAAGAGCAAAGAAAACATATCCTGTACTTTTATTGCCCTTGTTGCAACAGCAGGCACAAGTTTATCAGGTTAGATGAGATGGCACTAGCAGGACTTGACCACTGCCTCTGCACAGATTTCCCTCTGCTAGAGCCTCTTCTGTTTTTCTTCATTTCTTTTCTCTTCCCTCCAGGTCCCCCATGATGGGGGTACTGGGAACTAGTATATGAAGGGCAAGTGTAGGAGATTCTTATCCCTTTACCTTCCAATAACATAAGTCCTATGCTACAGGATCTCCCTCCCATCACTTCCTCATATGGAGAAAAGCAATTAACAGACAGGTGCACATCTTCTGCCTTTATAAAGAACCCTAAGTTGTTTACTTGGTTGCACCACAGCCAAGTACAGGTGAACTACAAACTTGCACTTTAGGCAGTATTTGGTATAGTAAAAAAGTGAACAAGGCACTTCGTTCAATGCATAAAGTGCCTAAGAATAATATTCATACTTGTTCTAAAGACTGTATGACAATACATGCACTTCTAATGACAAAGACTTCAGCGTTCTTCCTTTTTCATTGGCTATTATCTAAGCATACCCATTTGGAAGAACTATAGTACTATACTGGGCATACGTGTAGGAGTTACAAGCATTTGTGAAACTACTCACGCAAATACAGTATCTCTATTTTAAGCTGAAATCTCTAAGTAGTAGTTTGTTTACTTTTTCCTAAATTCTTTTCCCTTTAATTGAGAAAGAAAAAAAATAGAGGTTTCAGTAAAACTACAATTCTAAGCTCCTACATTGTGAAAGTATATTATCACAAATAAGAGCCAAGTTGCCATTCAGCTTAGACAGACAAATTGAATAATCGTATCTACAATGAAAATAGTGTCTGAATCAGATGAGCAATAAGTAGAGACTTTAAAATGCAACTTTCAGTACAGTCTTCTTTCAACAGATTTTACTTCATTACTAGAACATGAAATACGTGGAACTCAGATTCTTCCAGCACTGAAATCTGTGATGGCCAAACACCTATTTCCTTATGAAATAACAAACAGTAACGATGCCCTTACAAACAGTTTCATACTTCATTATGTTTTGTGCAGAGATTAACTTGAGAACACTAATTCTACAGCACTACACAAATGCAGAATACATAATAGGTTAGACCTTATTAACACATTTATTCCAGTGGTGCAGGACTTAAAATGCAAAGATTAGGACTGCTCCAGCCACTGAAAATAAGAAATGCTTTTAAAGTATGTTCTCAGCCAGTCAAAAGCTGTGTTTGCAACGTGTTTGAGGCTGGTCACTCCCCATGCTACATTTTAGAAGTACCAATTTAAATTAAAGGGGAAGAAAAGGAAGTAAAGGCCTATGCTTTAGTTGCAAAGCAATGAAAGATATTTGACAAATGGTGAATATAGGAGACACAGAATTTTAGAGTTTTTAAGTTAAACATGTTATATGCATGTTCTCATAAATATTTTGCATATAACATCATTTTGGAGATTTAATAGCCAGTATTACATACATACTCTTTGCATTTCTTCTAGGTTAAACAATTTAAGAAATTTAAGACATTCAATGCTATTTAGAGATTTTTGTGACCAAGCCTGGATAGATGCTTGAATAAAAACAGTGCTAATAATCAAAGTTTCAAGAGCAGTGCAACTCGAAGCATGTGGAGACAGAAGACATGGTGAAAAGCTTTAGGGTGTAGTTTATGGTTCCAAGGTGCAAAATGAACTAGTCTACCTGTAAAATCCTGTGTTGCTTTAGCCATGAGACCTGTTGCATAGAGGAGGGGGGGGGGGGGGAAATTGTTGAGTTTTAGTTCTTGTACTGAAGTTGAGTTCAATATGAGTTGAGTTCTTGTATTTAGTTCTTGTATTAGAATACAAAATGAACAATCTATTCATACCTACCCTTCGCAAGCATGATGATTTTAAACCTCTTTCGTATCTATCATAAGGCATTTGTTATCTTCGATCAATGTTGTTGCTGTCTTCTGAGCTTTTTCTAGTTCACCCACGCCCTTTTTGAATTGTTCATAGTCAGCTCTTATCTTCACTGCCCTGAACTACTTGATATCATCATCTCTCTCACTCAAAGTTTCCACTTTCTCTTTTGTGTCAATTATGAACAGGCTGAATAGCTAACATTATAACAGTCCTCAGAAATCTAGCCATTTTTGTAGTACTAGCAAGAGAGACACAGTTCAGACAACTGAACAGGTTAAAAGTTTCACCAAATGAATAACGGGACACAAACTAGAGGTAGACAAGGAGAGGGAAAGGAAAATACAGTGTGGTTGATATTGTCATAAAAATGCTACAGAAACTATTTCTAAGAAAAAACACATGCACACACACACACAAAACACCCCTTACATACAAAATGACCTTTATTCTAGTATTATTTATAAAGTTGCTAGTACATTAGTGTATATATTACATTACAGAAAATTCCTAGTAAACTGTAGTTTGGCCTAATCATGCCAATGACTGTGTGTGTCACTGTATAAAAACACATTTCTACATAAAACTCTCAGGACACCAGGGTATGGAGTAAGTGAACAATGCAGTTTGTCATGGGGAAAGTTTTTAGTCTCCTATTTAGATGTAAGCTTTTCCAGACTTAGTGGCCTTAATTTAGGGCAATGAAATCACTGAGATCAACACAAAGGAGAACCACCTAACTGGAGCCTCTCCAACATCCAGCACGGGGCAATCAGCACCCTGCGCCTGAAAAGCTCATTGACAGCAGCGTTTGGTGACATCATGGCTCAATCACGTAGTTCACGCTCCCACACAAAGGTGCAGCTTAACTTTTTTAGAAGGGCTGGAGCTGTTATTCTTCTTCTTGGGAACTTCGAAGTTCCCAAGAAGAGTAACAGCTCCAGCCTTCTAAACTTGGCGCAAAGCCATTATTTCATGCCAAGACTGCAGGGAGCAAAGATAGTGGCAGATGCACCAAGTAATGCAGTTCTAGCCCATCACCACCCACAGGGGACTGTTAAAGCTATGGTGGGCAACAGCCAGGAAGGAGGGGTCATTTAGTAATTTCAAGTGCAGTAGCAGCCAGATGGTTGAATTTCTTTTCTCCTACAGAGCTTAAAGCTATTCTGACACACAAAGTGCATGGCCTGAAAACAGCCAGGACGCTGGTGAGGTGGCCTACGCTGCTCCCCACTTCCAAAGATTTACCTAGTCAGAAAGCCAACAGAAGCGGTGCCAGCAAACCAGAATGACATCTACATATCAAACTTCCCCATTCAGACTACAGATACCAGATCCAGTGAAGATTCTAAGCTCTGAATTTTCTCCATTAGTATTTTCTTTGGTTCACCATTCTACACACCATCACATCACCATCTATCTCTTACCACAGTTAACCCCATCCTCATGGGGCTTAGCAATCACTTTTCTCGATAAATTTATCTTCTACCCTCCTTCCCTTCTCTATTTCCCTTCCCTTGCTTTCCCCTTTTGCCTTTCTCCCCCTATGTCCTGCTCAAGTAGAAAATAAAGTCGTAAATATAAAAGTCATAAATCACTAAGGCTAACAAAGCTTGTAGCCAGATAGCTGGTTTCCTTCCAAATTCCTTCATTCTGTTATAGTAGCTGCAATGATAGTTTGAGATCATCCTTAGATAGCACATTCCTTACATCACAAATAGTTCCTAAGATGCTCTCTGAAGTGTTTAGACCATCTTACTCTGATAAGATTGTAAACCCTTTTTAAGCATGTACATTTTATAAGAACTGTGAGCGTTGCTGAAAAATTGTGATCCTTTAATTCACTGACAGTCACCACAAAATGGACTTCACAGGTGAGAAAGAGGACTGCACAGGTATAGAAAATACTTCTGAGTAATACAATACCCTTTCCTATGGATCTCAAAGTGATTAGCCTCCCTACAGAATACATTTCACCTCTGTATAAATCCCCCCCTCAGAAGAAACTGAGACAATGTATTGAGTAATTCACAAAAGATCACAATCAATACTAACAAAAAATAAGGAAAAAATCACCCTGTCTCTGATGCAAGTTCCTTTTTCTGTACTGACATGCTCATAAGCAACTGATGGAAAAAACTACAAAAGGAGTGGAGAAAAATCTTTTTCTAATTCAGGATGGCCATTATCTTGATCCATGTTAAAAATGTACAATTTGCATAAGAAGCAGTCATCAGGGAAGACAAAGAAACCTGAGCCTTTCTGCCTCATTTACTGTTTTATGCAAGCTTTCACTCAACAGGGGAAACATGATTTCATTTAGTGTGGGGAAAGAAAGATGACAAGGGCCAATGAAAAAGGAAGGAGTCTGATGAATCTGTGTATGTGCATGTTAGATATGAGTAGGAAGTACGATTCATGTGTTACATTAACTGTTTACCCACACAACCTGTGAGCATGCAATGGTATTTAAGCAAGAAAAAAAAAGGGTAATTAAACAGTTTTAGTGATAAATAATCCACACAAAAAACAAAGCGACAAGTATTTAAAGTTTTAGTTTAGAAAAATTGTGTTATCATGAGACTATAGCATGGATATAAGTGGTTTTTGCAGTCTCAAAAGGCATTTTTTAAATGCTTGAGATGCTGGTCCTACAAAGGGATTTGATGGCTTTTGTCCATTTCTCACACAACCTAGGCAAGATATGCATTTCTCAGTCATGTCAATGAAGTTTCAGCATATAAACCAGAGACCTTTTCCCATTCAGCAAGTCATACCTTTAATTCTATTTGTTAGGCAAGTGTTTAAAATAGCAATTTTCAAACCATTAAGCAAAGCTTTCATGTTGAGACCAACTTATAAATCATTCAGTTAAGATGTATTATTTAAACATTTATAGCTGCTTATTTGCTACTCTGAGGTGTACCGAATCATGGGTATAGAACATTTGCTTACACATTTTTATTCTCTAGTCACTAAATAACCGGATATTTTCCAGTTAGCTTACTTCTTTAAAAAAAGCATACTTCATAGGTTCTCTGGTCCGCTCTAGGATATTACCTAATCTATTTATATCTTAAATTTTTTCCCTGACGAAACAATATTTTCCAAACAAAAATCAACTTTGTATGGGGATTTGAAAACCAGAACTCAAGGTCTGAGCTTGTTAGGATAAGTACAAGGCTTAGATCAGATGAAATTTAGAAAGAAAGTGACCAAATGCATATTTTCCTGATATGGAGAAAAAAAAAAAAAAAAAAAAAAAAAAAAAAAAAAAAAAAGCTAATTAGCTGTAACATAGAAAGCAAAATGTTTAACTGTAACCACTGAGTTGTATGTATATCAAGTCACTGTTCACATTGACTACTGATGCTGTGTTACAGCACATACTAGAGGAAAATAAATACAAAAAAAAAACCCAAAGAATCAAGGTTTCACTTAAAGAGTGAAAGATAAAAAAAAAAAATAATGAGCGTTTTGTTTAATCGGATTGTAAGACCTATTTTGAATATTTCTGGTCTCTGCACACCAACTCATTAAAGTAAGATCATTTGTGGTACAGGATGCCAGCTAAACTATCAAAGAGGAAATGTTGCAGTGTCCTCCTGATACCACTGGCAGTGGGAGGGTTCACTGCTTCATCCATGAATCCCATCTGTTTTGTCCTTTTAATTCTTATTTTCTCCAGGATAAGCCCAAGTCACCACCTTATAATTATCCTGAGTGCTACATTATCTAAGCCATAAAGTCAACAATGTGAATCTTTAAATTTATTAGTCTGGAAGGAAACAATGCCTAAAGTTTTCAAAATGAAGCAAATTAAGTCACTTTTTAAATTTATTAGAAGTGAATGACAGAGAAATGTTCAGGAGTCATGGATGGCAGCAATGCTTTACCTTCGTTGTGCTGTCCTATACCAGTCAATGGACGGCAATTAAGAAAACAGGAGTCAAGATCATAGAATCATAAGGCTGGAAGGGACCTCTGTAGGTCACCTAGTCCAACCCTCCGCATAACCCGTATGGAGACTGAACCCACAGCCTTGGCATTAGCAGCACCACGCTCTCACCAACTGAGCTGAACCTGCCCCCAAGCTTTATAAGGCCCATGTAACGCCAAAGAACATAAAGGGAAAAAAAATGCCATGAGTCTTGCCTGCTTAATACCACTGAAGTCAACACACGATGAGAAAGGTCAGGGAGAAAGGAAAATATTTTACACTGTTTAAGTACAGGCATCTGGACAAGGTGCCCAAATTAGATGATGTCAGTATCTTGTTAATAATAGCATTTTCAGAAGGCAATTTGGAGCAACTCACTCAGATAATCTAACCACTTTCTGAAGACTGCCACTGACTAAAGCAGAAACCTACTTTTCTAATCTACCATTTAAATTAGGTGCTAGAAGTTGAATACCATTGAATATAATCATCCTTATAAGCTACAGTACACGTGAGGCTAATAATGTGATTTTAAAACATGAAGATGAGCTAACAGAATTTCTGGCAGCATTTGTGTAATATTCCTAGCTAAAGCACAGTCTCAGTTTCCATTTCAATAAATGGTTCTCTTACTGCTGTTCCCCCTTCTGAAAAATAACACTATAATTTTTTCCATGAACAAGCTCTGAATGTATTTATAGTGTATACTGCACACTAATGAACCCAAATTAGCTCCATAATTTTAAACAGCTTTGTGTTTGTTACTGTCATTTACTGTATCAGAGTGCTGCATCAGTTATGACAAAAAGTTACTGAGTTCTGGGGGGGGGGGGGCGTTATTTTTTAATCTACTTAGGAAAACATATTACTTCCTTTTTTTTAAAAAAAAAAAAAAAAGGAGATCGTGGTTGCTTGGAGAGGAGATGAAAGCATCCATGTTTTTTATTATTGCACAAACCATTCCTATAAACTCAATATCCTCTAATCCTAAAATCAAATTTTAATTTTCTACTGCGTCAGAACATAGGCTACTTACTTACAAATCTGTACATTGTGATGTTATACCAACTTTCTATTTAGTGTCCACATTTAATTTTAAATGTACTTAAAGTTTTACGGTTGCTAAAAAGAAAGAAAGAAAGAAAAAGAGAGAGAATAGAAAAAACCCTAAAGCTTTTGCTAATAAAAGTTTCTTTGTTTTGGAACTAGGAATGCTTCATGGTTTTATTGGTCTAGAAAACTACTCCTTAACACATATTTTGATGTTGTTGCAGAACCTAACACATCTGTTGAAAGAGGTAAAAGAAGAAAGGCACTTCACTGTGGCATTCTCCCCATCTATTCAACAGAAAATAATTGTGTGAGCATTGTAAGAATTTTAAAAAAATTAAGTTCTTGAAGAATAAAATGAACTATTTTGAATATGCATTTGTTTTACTATCAAAACTCCTCTTCATGATGCTGTAATTTGTGCAAAAGCTGGAATTCTAGCATTTGACTGAAAGTCCAATTTTTCACTAAGAACCATTTCTAGACCCTCAGATCAGTGAAAAATTAAAGTCTGAGAACTTTAATAGTTGTTGTATTTGAACAATTGTATGCCGTAATACAATCAGCAAAATATTTTGAAAATTCTGATTAAAATCACAAACTCTTTAGGTTTTCCTTTTATAGTAATTTTTGTTTAAATTGCTATATTCAGCTTAAATCAAGCATTCACTACAAAGGTGAATTTCATTGAATAGAAATGTTTTCAGTATTAGCAATTTTACTAGTTAGTAAACTATGTAGCCAAGTTCAGCAGTCTCAGTAGACTTGTTCCTGTCCTGTGGTATTTTTTAATATAATATTCAAGCAAATTATTGACATAGTGAGTAGCTCAAGTTTGCTATTATGGAGAACACAACTATGTTCACAACATGTGAAAGTGTTAACAAAAACAAGACAGTCATTAAAAAGAATATAAATTACTTTGACCCCTGCATAGACTCATTAAAACTGGCCTTTTTTAAAACAGCTTTTCCTCAAAGCCATCTGTCTGTTTTAACTAGGAGAAAAAAAAAAAAAAAAAAAAAAAGGGAAGAAAAAAGAAAAAACCTACAAATCTGTGGTAGTAGTCAAATATGTTTAATCAAGGTCTGTTTTGGCAGAGTTCCAGCAACCTAGAAGGTGTGCACTTGCAATTGTTGATATCTTCTGTTCGATAAGCTGCTCAACATTAGGTATATTAGTAGATTAAGAACTGGCTAAACCTGTGTGTTACATTAAATATATAAGTGAACTTTTCTCTGTCCAGGAAGCAAGACCCATATAGCCACGAACAAGCTGTTGGTCTATCAACAACTCTCCAGCTTCAACATCGAATATAAGCATAGGGCCTGCAGCTTTACAGAACCCCATCGAAATCCTAAATTCCATTTTACTATAAAAGAGATTAGCATACTTTGGACCTTGGCATTGCAAGTACTTTCACATGAACATGGGCACCAGCTATATTTGTAAGACAGATTGCAGTGGTTTGGTCCCAAAGAGCCATTTACATTATTCAGATTTAAAAGGCTGCTTGTAGAGTACATTGAGTACAAATGCAGCGTGTGCGCGGGGAGGGGGGTGGTATTTACTATATACACAGCACAGCCTCTATAGAGCTTTAATTGACCTTCTTGAAAACATACACTTGATGAAATCATACTCGATATTGTTCAGCATCCTTACCTTTGAAGAAGCAGTCTTCGTTGTGCACAATGGTGACCTTCTGCTTTTTCAGGCAGGCAGCCCTGTGCACTTCACAATGGTTTTCATAGTATTCACCATCAGAACCACACACGGGCTTGTAATGTGGCTTGCAGTGCTCCATGCACACACACTCAGCTTGCCCAGTCTCCCCATTGACAACGCAGTGTCTACCCAGACCACAGTACTTGTTTTCACATGATCCAATGTGGCCATCTTGACCCATATAACCTGGGAATAAATAAATTAAAAAAAAAGTTAAAAGACTGTCAAATGGTACGTAAAGCATCTGACAAAGTAATAGAATATATGAAATCCCACCCAAAGGCTTTCTTTTTAAGCAGAAATAGGTCCTCTATGTTAATATTTACAAGTCATTGCAATAAAAAATGTCTTATGAACTTAACAGATTGGGGAAGTGTAATGAGAAAAAACATAATTCTATAATGCATGAAATAAATAGTACTGTAAGTATCATAACAGATAATGTTGCTCCATTAAACTGATTCAATTTTACCAACTCTGTATTTTCTGTGTTTAGTTCTTTTATGTATTTGCAAAACAGACTTCTTGTTCTAAAGCTGAAGTAATTATTGGTGACACCTGCCATCTACTCTCTGCAGAGAGTAGATGTTAAGTGGGTAAAAAAAAAAAAAAAAAAAGAAAAAAAAAGAAAAGAGCTCTGAAACATGAACGAGTAGAGGACAGAAATGAGTAAAAGCTAAAAGTGAAATGAGATATAGACCATAATAACTAAGTAAAATTCTACCAAAAACCTCTCCTCTAACCAAACAAGTATGAATGTTTGCAATTTTAGAAATATAAACATTACTGGAGCAATATGATATGGAGTGAAATGACTTAGTAAAACATAGTGCAACAAAAGAAGAGATAAGGATGTTAATAGCATTATATCTTTGCTTCAGTAAGTACACTGTGACCATAAGGATCTACTTGCAATAATTTTGCATTTTGGTACTCTGAATTCTGTTATTTAAAGGATGAGGGCAGGTAAAGAAGTAGGAGAAATTTACCACTCCTGGTCACAGACCTCTTTGTGATAAAGAAGTCTGCATAAGTTTTATGGCAAGAAGTTACACTGGAAAGGGCATAAAAAACAACCAACCAAAACCAATCATGTTAACTATCTGTACAGCTGTGGATCCTTGTTCCTCCCTCCACTTCCCCCAGAATGAAACTCAGTACTTCACTAACTCCAGACACCCCAGGCTAACCTGAAATACTATTTTTGTAAATGTGGACACCAAAATATTAAGCAAGCATGATTTCAGAGTCAAGGAATGAAAAATGATTCTGGCATTTTTCTTTAAAATACTGAATTAGATGACTACACAAGACAAATAAAAGGTAATAAAAAGAGGTGGTGAAACTTCAGAGTAATTTTTAAGAGTCTTCACTGGGCAAGAAGCTCAGTTCTGGCTAATGTTCTTCCCTGCCTGCCTCCTCTTTTTTAATCCCTTCCTCCACCCCCAAAAAACAGCCAAAAAACCCTCACCCACTTATCATTTTTTTCTCTCTCTCTCCATTACATTCCTCATCTTTCCACATTCTCATTCTCACTTTGAGTGCTTTTACTTTCCATTTGTTGCTCTCTTATTTACTACTTGGGTATCTTATCACACTCATCTATTCTGCTAGATGATCCTTTTCTGCTACGTTTTAAGATCATCTAGTTAAACTCTGCTCCAATATTTTATCATCTGTTCTCCTTTTCAACTGAATATTAGGTTATCAATCTCAGAATATATGCTACTAAATGTATTTAATAAACATGAAAATATTTTCAAGCCCAGGCCTCAAAATAGTATCAAATGCTAATAGACCAAAAAGGTAAGTAAAAATGACATGGTAAGAAAGAAAGGCTTTAAGGAAATTTTAATATAGGAACTCATTTTTTTTTCTTTTTTTAGAGAAAGTACACTATCATCAATACAATAAGGCCCTTACTATCTGCTTCTTTATCTCTACTGAGTATTTATTTTAAACAATGCACAAGAGAGGCCCACTCAGTTTTAACAAGCCTTGCAAGGGGCCATGAAGTGGCTTTTTCCCTCAGAAAAAAAAAAGGAAATAATGATCTAAATGGTATTCAATTTACATTTAGAAAATGAATGAAATGTTATTAAAAAAAAATCACTTTAATCACCCAGCTTTTTAAGAAAAAAAATGGAACCACAGGGAAAAAAAAAAAAAAAAACTTAAAGAAAGAATAGAGCTATTCAAATGCTTCTGCATCTCATTTTCTGTCTAGAAGCGTAGCTCTGCGAGAACTAATGCACCTCTGCTCTGGATAGTCACCACTCCAGGTGGAGTGCTAATGCTGCCTAACAAATAGCCATTGCCCATGCAGAGGCTGAATATTTTGTGCCTGGGCAGGTTATCCAATACATTCAGGATGCATTGGCCTACAACTGTATACCACAGTCGATCACGCCTGTACAATAGATCTACTGTATTTTAGTTGTCTTAGAAGTCCTAAACAAAACATAAAAGCCTTTGTAAAGATTAGTGTAGTTTTGTACATCAAGTAGCAAGAGATCAAAAGAGAAGAAAGAAATGGTAGTTTGGTAGCATTAAATTGATTTTCTTCAGTAAAGAGCAAACATGTAAATACCACAATTTGACACAGCTTTTCCTTCTATCCATTGAGAATGTAGTTTTTCACCACCACCACCACCCTTCAGTTCAATAGCAGAAGTAAATTCTTGTCCCTTTTTTGTTAAGTCTACAAAACTGTTAGACCTAGGACAATACTACTTCATTCTTTGCTTTCTTCTACACTATAAATCCCATTGTTTTCTGCACACAAATCTACTACATAAAGCAAGTTACTATAAAATTTGGCTCTAGTATGACAAATCCTTTTGCTGTATTATTTTATAACAATCTGAGCACAAAGTTAAGAGGTCTCTGTATTTACCCCAGGAATAATATCTGGCATACCTACATTACAGTGACATTTTATGCACATGGATGAAAAAAAGACTAGGCCAGGTTGATGTTAGTGGGTACAATTTTCAAAGGCATTAGACTGATTTGGAACCTGCAAACTCTATTCAAAATAAGCTTGCTATAAGCTTTTGAAAACCTTACTCCTTGTGCCAACGTATCATCATATGTAGGCATATATGTCAGCAATAGACATTAACCGATTGAAAAGTCATGAAAATCCAAGTTTCTTCTACTACCACCAACTTCAAATAAAGTCAAGTCTTTCAATGTCTGAGAGTACTTTACAGAACAGATTACATACACACATTACAAAAGTTCCCTCGAAGCAAAAGAATTATTGTAGTTTGAGGCCAAAGTCTATAAATCATTATTATTTCTGCTTTCTGAATTGGAAGATAAAGATCTCAGACTGACAACTGCTCTGAATTACTGGGAGATGTGTGGTGACTCAGCAATGTGTACGTTACGGTGGGAATGGAAACTGATTGGAGTCTTCACTCCGGACTTCATTTCAGTGCTATAATTGAATCTGGTGCCTGAATGCAAAACAGACACTTTTACAGGAAGGAGAATGCTTTGCATAATACATATTGATGTTTACAATATTGGTCTATGTCAGAGTGTAACAATCGCATACATCAGTAAATATACAAGTCTTAATGTAAAATTGTATTTCTTGATTTTATAACTATCTTGATTTTATACTGTAAACTATTCCAATCCCATACATGTTTGTATGCAACACTGCATGCTTAGTTCTCTGGACTGAAGTCAATAGGAGTTTTACTACTGGCTTCAGTCGAAAGAGTTGCACCTTCAGTTAGTCTTTACCTGAAGCTCAGCTATTATGGAGCGCTGTCAGCACATTTACCAAGCACAGCACTGCTGTTTTGTGTTGTTTTTAATTTAAAAACTTACAGATCTTTAATGTCTTTCATGAAAGGATCAGCTATGCATTATTTCAAGAGAAAGCATTTTACAATACATATTTAAGAGAAATAGTTTAAGTGTTTATTCTTAAAAAGTCCACCATAATCATCTTACAGTGATTATGAGAACATTCATAGGAAAAAAGGAATACCTTCAATTTCAGATCAGGTGATGTTTAATGTTCATAAACATAACTTTAACATAAATCTGAATCAAAAAATGGATCAGATCTGCAAATGTAAACAAACTAATAGATAGTGAAATAAAAATAAATGGATTTAAGCATGACTAACGTATTTTTGAAAAGACTAGTGCCACATAAACCTAAGAACTATAACATCATCAACAGAAATCAAGGTTATATGTACTGGCATGGACTTGATCATGCACCAGTTAACACTGATTACCTTTAGTGTGAAGAATCAAATCAAATTATTAAAAGGCACAGATTACATACACGTTCTTAGATTTTTCTTTCGCCTGAGAAAAGCGGTATAGCAACAAGGGCCATGAATGAATATTTCAAGAAAGGAAAGAAAATACCACAAAGTACTATTTGTCAATACTACCATATCAAGTTTTTCCACAGTTATTTATGTTACTCCTTAAATTTTGGGGGAAATATAGGGAGAATCAGATGTCTAATCCACAAAAGAACAAGCAATTGAAACAATGGAGATACCAGTTGTTTTGAAAAGCCTTTGTAAGGGGCGTTTATTAGCTACTGGATAAAAACACCAAAATTTTTTTGTCAACTCAATAACTTTAATCTTGGAATACAACATCTTCTTATCCAGAAATACAGCTATAGGGATCTTCTCATTATCATACAATAAATCATCTTTTGAGCCCATATGTGAAACATCTGGCTATTCTAGTAACTCTCAGGAAATCTCCATTATTGCTTTGCCTATCTGGAATTATTATCTATGAATCTGTATTGTTGACAGAGTGATAATGGAAGTTTTGGGGGTGGGGGAGGGAATGACTTTTTAATGCTAGTGTAGATAAATCTCATGGTCCAACATTGCTTAGGATACAGCACCCATTCAGAGCCACCTCCTCCTATCCCATTTGAAAAGAAAAAAAAATTTTTTTAAAGACTCCCCACACACATTTTTCTGAAGGCAACTCTTCTATCTAAACATTTTGATTCAGACAGTAGACTAGTCTGGGATAAACTTGGTTCCTGTATCCAGGCTCCTGTATTGGGTTCAGTGATGCCAGTGAAAGGACGAGAGACAACGGGCACAAACCAAAACACAGGTAGTTCTGTCTGAACACGAGGGGGAAAAAAAAAAAAAATCACTGTGATCGTGACTGAGCACTGAAACGGGTTACCCAGAGAGTCTGTGGAGTCTCCTTCTCTGGAGATATTCAAAACCTGCCTGTGCAATGTGCTCTAGGTGACCCTGCTTGAGCAAGAAGGGTGGACTAAATGATCTCCAGAGGTGCCTTCCAACCTCAACCATTCTGAGATTCCTGTGTTTTTCAGTAATTTAGTAGTATTAGATACGTTAAGCTGTAAATTTTCTCTAAGAAAGACTGAGAACAAGTACATCAAGGAGAAAAATAATCTACCCATGAATACTAATCTTCTTACAGCACTTTAATTGATATTGGACATGCAGAAATAGGCATGGCCTATTTCTTCCAAATGGCACGCATACAGTTATAGCAATGTACCTGTATTAGCTAAGCTAGTGTGCTCTGCATTTTCAGGCAAAAAAGCATCATATCTATGCCCTCTTAGGTGGTCTATAATATAATGGAAAATAAAATGCCCTTTGTTCAATTTGAAAGTGCCTGTCAATAGGTCAGCATACATTTAAATGACCATAGCCATAAGTTTAAAGAAGTCACATCTGAAGAAATATCATGAAAAATGTATTATACCTAGGACAACTAAAACAGTCATTACACACTTTTCATATTCTCTTGAAATTGAAACTCTAAAGAGACATAAAATGAAATAATAAACAAAGCAAAAAGGGCTTTTACTTAAAAGAAAATCAAAGTTTTCACTTTCTCCAATTTTTTTAAAACAAATTTAATAAATATAATTTCAAGCTGTTACTTAGGATTTCTCATGTGTTTCTTAGCTACAAGGACAGTTCAACAGTATTCAGAGTTGAGCAAGTTTTAGGTCATGTTTGCACCATTTACACTTGGGAATTATATAGCTGTTCTAGTGCGCAAAAGGATCATAGGAATAATCACTTTTTTCTCCTAAAGTAATCAGTTTAGAAAAACATTGCATGTGGAACCTTTGGAAATTTATGAGAATGTGAATCACTGCCTTCTCCACTTCGCCTAAGGTTGGAAAGCACAAAACCTTTTTATATGTTGATTGCTCACTCCAGGCTCATCCATCTGCCTAGGAAATAACAGAACTGCAAGCTCAAGACTTCTTTCTTCCCTAATAACATGGTTTGCATTCATGCCTTCTGTCATAACTTACAGCACTATCTATATGACATTTAAAATAAGGTGGCAGCTATGCTGGGAAACAAGATATGGAATACTTTGTGTGAAAATAAGTGATGTCGATTTTTAGGGTCAGTTCCCCTCATTTTTTTTTTTTTTAATGACTTTTACAGATTCTGTCAGTGTTAGTCCCAGCTGTATTTTTGTACATTATATTACTCATGCATGGCCCAATTACTAATGCTAGTAAATGCTCCCTGTAGTGTTAAGTGTCACACAAAGTAGAAACTTTGGGGGGGGGGGGGGGGAAGAGAGAGAGAAGAGGAACAAGATTGATGATCACTTACTCAATCTTACTAGATTTTATCAAGGCATTAACACTGAGCATGGCCTCAGCAGTGAGTATCTGCTCATAAATACTTTAAAAGTCCTAGACTTTTCTTTTTCTAAGCTGTAGTACTTAACAGAAGTTTTTACACAAATTGAGAGATCACTAGCTAGAGCCTCTATTTGCATGGACTGACCAAGGAACTACACCTGCATAACCCCATGTTCCAGCACTCTTGGTAAAAAAACTTAAATAATAATAAGTGGGGAACATTTTGGGGAATATTTTAAAAATAACAATGAGTGGATAATTTTAGAGTAAGTGAAAGTTATAATTAAAAATTATTACAAAAAGATTATAAAAAAAATCATTTGTGTCCAACATATTCCAGAGTTTTCTTCTAAAAGCAGCAGTGGAGACAGTAGAAGGACTCAAAAGGAATGGGGACCTATGGCAAGAAATCATAGCTGAGAAAAATTATTTAGATAGTAGCATTTTGTCCTTGCGTCTGACTAGCACTTAAAAATAAAAATAAAAAAATCCAAAGTTACAATAATCATGTCCAAAGCTCATTCCTCTTCATAGAATAGAAAGCTATTTTTTTTCCTCTAATTAAATTTTACAGAGGAGAAAGGAATAAGATTTGCCATGTCACATGTACAAAGAAACCAAGTTCAGGGAAGACAGTAAAATCGTTATAGAAGCAGTTGAAAGATATTCAGATTCTCTTTATGACTAAAATGACTACGTGCAAAATAGCAAAATGCCACCTGGACTACACATCCATTCATATCGGTGAAAAAGTACCCAGATAAGTGACAACGGAGCCTGTTCACAGGAACCTAGCAAGTTGCCTCCCAAGAAATAATTAATAATTAACAATATTTGTAGGTTCAGAGGTGTTCTCACCACTGACAGCAGAAAGGGCAGTGAAGGGAAGGGAAAAAATAAAAGCTAGAGTCAGCAACATTTTGCAGGAGGCCATCTCAGTTATATCAAGCCAAAATGCAGATTTTTTTCCTGAGAGTAGGAGCTTAACTGAGCAAGCTTCATAAACATAGGATCTAAAAGAACTTTAAAGATTATGAAAATATAGGGGCATTAATATGCTACATCACTCTCATTAGCCAAACCAAAATGCTTGCACATACATTGAATTATGCAAATGAATGGACACAGTGTGAGGGACAGTTTTAAACCACAGTTTAAGATTCAAAATAAGATAATTGCACAGAAAAAGTAATGCAAGACTTACTAAAATAAGTATTTTCTATTATGTAGTTGTTTAAAATTATAAAATAGTAGTATAGCAGAGTCAGACCTCTTTAAAAGTTTAAGGGGTAGAAATAAACTTTTGATGGGATATCATTCTTCTCCTGGGAGGTTCCTGGGCAGATTTTCAACAGTAGAAATGTAAACTGGCTTTAAAGAAGACTGAACAAGGCTGAGCTAGTCCTACTTCCATATCAGGAAAGACTTCTCTTAATAGCCCTCTGAAGCAATTCCTTGTAGCATGCTGTTTTCAACAACATATTTCTTGCAACTGCAATGTCAAGGTCTTTCATGCTGAGTAGAAAGAAGCTTAAGAAATTTAAGCCACTACACAAATTCACAGAAATAAATTGGATTTTGATGCAGAATTGCGTCACAAATTCCCTAATCTGTTCTTTACTCACTGTTTTCTATGACCACCCTGCTAGGCAAGAGAAAATATTCTGTGCCTACTTTTGAGTTAAAAATCACACATATTGGTTAGTCAGCTGCTGCTACAGCAAATGTGGTGGCAAAGGAGTTTTACTGGCCCCAGTTACCATTGGCTGCTTGCTTTGATGTTTCTCACAAATTTCAGTTTTGCTGCTCTTTCTATTGGCAGCATTAGGAAGGCAAAGACAAAAAGGAGAGGGATCAAAAATACTTTGCAGTTGTGCATGGGACAAGGATCTGTTTTCTTCCCTTCTGCTGCTGGATTAGTAGGAAAAGGGAGTGAGGGAAGAGCCTGTCCCTGCCATAAGGCTGAGGTCAAGTCCCTCCCCCCCCAAAAAAATGGAAAACAAATAAACCTACCCCTTTTTTAGGGCTTCAAATACTTCAACTTGTATTCCTTCCATGATAATACTGAGCCCACTAGCACGACTGACAGAAATAGGCATAGACACCATGATTGCACATCTTTCTTTCCTTTGAAAGCCAGGCTTGCCTTATGTGCGCAAATAAAGTAGTTTTCTTACATTCTTGAAAAGGTAGATTATGAACAAAAAGGGAGGAAAATCCACACTAAGAAAAGAAAAGAAATAGAAAACCACAGCAGGCACAAGAAGAAGAAAAATCCTGTAGGATTCAAGACAAGAAGACTTCTAAGTGTTGCATGCATCACTATTAACTTGAAATACTGAAACACCTAGAGGTGTTGGTCAAGAACAGTCAGCTTAGCAGCTACTCCCATCTGAACCCTACTCTCTCCTACCAGCACTTCACCGCTATCTCAAGCAAGCTTCACAAGAATCTGCTTCCTCAGAAAAGGAGAAAAATCATATCATACCTCCTCAGCTTGACTCAGAGGAGTAAGGTGCAATTCACCACGCAGGAAAAAGAGGTTAAAAACACAGTCCCAACTGGTCACAGATAAAATCATCTCCTTATTTAGTAAAAGGCTTTCCCAGCTCCTTGAGGATCTCCTCCCTGCTCCTGTTGGCAGATACCCACCCAGACTTCCTCCACCTCTCCAGTGGCTCCCACACACCTGCAGACCCAGCAGGTGCCTGCTCCACACTGACCAGCCCCAGCGTCCACCCAGGGACAGCATTCACCTGTGTCAGGGCTCACCAGCTCCTCTGAGGCACCTGCGGGCAGTTTCCCCCCCTCACAGGGGAGAAGGCTTAGTAGCTGCACAGCCTCTATTTCTTCCACCAGTGAAACTGTTGGTGGATTTTTCCCTCTATAAACTTACTCACCTGCTCGTGGGGACTAAAAAAAACCAGCAGTCTGCCACTGCTAGGAGGCAAGCTACTGGCAACGTACTGAGCCCCATAAAAATCCCCTTCACTGGTCTTCCTCCTTGCACGTGGTCATTAGATTGAGTAAATTCAGCTGTGAGCTCAAGACCTGCTATTGCTTTGTAGAGAAGTGGAAATCACACGCAGGCCGGAAACAAGCAGCTGAACAGATCTGGAGTAAGAGCACTGTTGGGCCTATACGTAAACGTAGATAGATGTCCTTCAAGCAGTTTCAAGCCAGCAACTTACTATGTTTAAACAAATCCTTACTTATATCTTGTTGTAACCTAACATTAACTCTAACTAATGTTAACGTATATTATCCTGTATTTAAAAAAATACATATTATTCAGTTACATCAAACCAGGGGCAAACGCTACGCCCTCTGAAACAAAGCGAGAAGTGACATATTTGTCTCACCACAGTTACAGGAACCAGTATTCAAATGGCTGCTTGCTTTTCACCAGCAGCACGGCGGGCAATCCTCTGTCCTGCCAGCTGTGCTACCCAATGTCACCAAGTAACAGCAGGAAATGTGCATCACCATTGCTGCAGTTTTGAAAAGGTCATAGTCTGAACAACCTTTCTCACATTTTAACATTTATTTGAAATATAACTTGCTGAAAATCCCAAAGGCTTGGCTTAGCTTAGCCTTCAGTCAGACAAAGCAGTCTGAGTATTATTCATTTGCTATTTAAAAAAACAAACTGCTTAGTGTTAGAGGCATTGATCAAATGAAGCAAAACTCTGTTAAATTATTGACTGGAATTTTCCTTTTACTGAGGGCTTAGTTAAAAATCAGTAAAGTTGTTAGGACTTGGCCTCAAGAACTAAGGTAAAAGCTACAGTCTCAGGCAGGATATTAACTGCTCCATATGTTAACTTCTCACACCAAGAACAGATTTGCCAATTTTTGATTAATACTATATACTTAAAAGCCTATTGTATCTTCCATAGGCATATATGACTTTCACTGAGATTAAATACACTCATGTACCAAACAATGTTATAAACAGAAATTTTAACTTATCCTCTGACTAAGTAGATCACCAGATCATTCAACTATACCTGGTACAAATTAGCATAACATAATGCAGCTGTTATACAATTCTGATGTATGACTTACTCAAACAAAAATTTTTACATAGTTTGAAGCCCTCCCTGCAGAAGAGAGATGCAACTGTTCTGCTCCCTCCCCCAGAGAGGTCCACTAGAAAAAAGCAGCACAGATACTGAACCATTTAAACCATATGATTAAAGTGCAGAATCATTACTGTTCAGAGAAGGCTAAGAAAGAAATGTCAAACATTTTCAGTTTTAGCGATTAGAAACATTTGCTCCTAGTAAAGTTTACATTGTCCATGTATTTCAAGTTGGTAGTAAGAAACACAGTGCAAGAGCTTAACTTTTGCTGGCACTTTGTAGCCATTAGGATATCCAGCAAGAAAATGAGGAAGGGGAAAGAAGCAGAGAAAAAATAAAACCAAACAAGACAATAATAAAATTGCCCAGGTAAAAAAACATAATCTCACAATAACTTGTAAACCATCAATCACTGGAATTTTTGAGATCTAGAAGATTATGAGGACAAATTTTATAGACAGAACTTTAAAGCAATTTGCTGTAATTTGTTGTATTTTTTCTCTGAGAAAAGTACTAAGTCTAACCTATTCCATCTCCTTTCCATCAGCTGTGTGGAACATAAATTCATGAACATAACAGCATAAGTGGGCAAGAGTCTCCAATAAACTTCACAGTCAGAAAGAACAACAGCAAAACACTGCATACATCATACCTCAGTTTAGAAACTGTGCTCAACTGTCTTTGCATAAGACCCAAAATAGGTAAGACCTTTGCAATACATTACATCTGCATCAGCATCCACAGCCATACATAATTCCAGTTACAAATGCCTGTTGACATCCGCAGAAGACTACCAGCAATCACAGAATGTAGATACCTGTTCAAAGCTTCTACACTGAAAATTATTATTCATTTATGGAACCACTCACTTTACTATAAAAATCTAGTAAAGGTTCTGACACAGCATATACAGGTAGATGCAAAGGAGACACGAAATTTTGTCCACTAATTCACAACCAGATATTTCTGGTCATTAAGTATTTCCTGTAATAGATGAAGACCAAATACATAAGAAAAAAAATGCTACATATTGTTCAGCATAGGATATTGTTTCTCAGTCACCCTCTTCCTGTTAAGAACAAAAAAAAATAAATGCAGAATTACACATCAGACTCGACCTACTATTTTTTGTAACAAAATAATATACTTCTCAAAGACACTTAACTCAGCCCACAAATTTTGACACAAATGGTCTATGTGAATTTGGATTTCAGAAAAAAAGGAAATGAGCAAAATGTGTCATTCCTATGAGTATGACACATCTGAAAAGGATGTTCGAGGGACAGTAAAAAGGAATCTTTAAAATAATGTCTTTGCTAAGAATGGACATGATGAAGCTACATCATCTGCCTCTGGACCTTCTTAGAACAAAAATCCTCATCTTGAATAGACTAGAATTTTCACGACTTAATCCTACTTTTCAAAGTTATCTGTAAAGTGATGTGTAGCAAAGTGTGTGTACACTACTTTTCCCAAAGCAGGATCAAGCCTATCAACTCTATATATTTAGTAAAAGTAATCATCTGAAGGAATTACAGTTAACCCAAAGCATCTACAATTATCAGAAAGCATCCTAACAGCTAGACTGTACTAAAATGAGAGAAGGTAAAAAAAGATTTGCTCACCCTCCATTTGGAGAGAATACTGCTCCACAAAAAGCAAAAAATACATGAAAAGTTGAAGTATCAAAATTGCTTCATCTTGACATATGACATGAAGACTACATAAGAATATTCCTTTTTGAAAAAATTATAAAAGGAAGTCAACATAAGCCGCCTATTTAAAATTAAATCTAAATTTATGTATTCATCTTTATACTCATTAAATATTATAAAGTACCTGTTAAGCAAGAGGGATAAGCCCATTCAAATAAATACACACAAGTGATTTCTTTCACTAACAAAATATAATGCACTAGTGAGATAAGTCAGTCAAGCAATGCAGCTACTGAAAACATATGTTCTGTTTCCACACTGCATTAATGATATTTCTTTGATATATAATTCCTAAAAAACAATAAAGAATATTTTTGCTGTTAAACCACAACTTTTATAAGTCTGGTATTCTTTGTTAGAAATATTTCAGCATAGAAACAATTATTTTTATTCTTTCTGTTCATTAATAAATATGTCAAAGCAAGTTAAAGTCAAAATACAAGAGTCCTATCTCCAACGTAGTGGAAAATCAAGATTTATAAGGAAGTGCTTATATAAGAGAAATCATTTTGCTTTCGACAGAAAGAGCAGTTCCAGTCAGATATTCCAACTAGCATATTTTTTTGTAATAGCTAGCATAACTTCTGCTTCAGTGATGAGTTGTCCCTTCTGTAAAAATGGGAAAAAAAATGTTTTTTGTTGGGTAATACTAGAAATGGATAAAAGTCATAGAATCATAGAATCAGTAAGGTTGGAAGGGACCTCCGGAGATCATCTAGTCCAACCTCCCTGTTCAGCAGGTTCCCCTAGAGCATGTTAGACAGGGTTGCAGCCAGGCAGGCCTTGAATATCTCTGGAGAAGGAGACTCCACAACCTCTCTGGGCAACCTGGTCCAGCGCTCTGTCACTCTCACAGGGAAGAAATCCCCCCTCACGATCAGGCGGAACTTCCTGTGCTTCAATTTCTGCCCATTGCCTCTTGTCCTGTCCCATGGGACAACTGAAAAGAGTTTGTCCCCGTCCCCTTGACACCCTCCCTTCAGGTACTTATACACACTGATAAGATCCCCCCTCAGCCTTCTCTTCCCCAGGCTGAAGAGGCCCAGCTCTTGCAGCCGTTCCTTGTACGGCACGTGCTCCAGCCCTCTGGTCATCTTTGTAGCCCTACGCTGGACTCTCTGCAGTAGCTCCATGTCTCTCTTGTCCTGGGGAGCCCAGAACTGGACACAGGACTCGAGATGAGGCCTCCCCAGGGCTGACGAGAGGGGCAGGATCACCTCCCTCCACTTGCTGGGTCTCCTGCACCCCAGGAGACCATTGGCTTTCTTGGCCACAAGGGCACCTTGCTGGCTCATGGTCAGCTTGTCATCCACCAGCACTCCCAGGTCTTTCTCTGCAGAGCTGCTCTCCAGATCAGCCCCCAGCTTGTACTGGTGCCTAGGGTTATTTTTCCCTAGGTGCAGGACTCTGCACTTGCCCTTGTTGAACCTCATGAGGTTCCTCTCTGCCCAGCTCTCCAGCCTGTCCAAGTCTCTCTGAATGGCAGCACAGCCCTCAGGTGTCTCAGCCACTCCTCCCAGCGTGGGATCATCAGCAAACTTGCTGAGGAGGCACTCTGTCCCCTCATCCAGGTCGCTGATGAAGAAGTTGAACAGGATGGGACCCAGTACTGAGCCCTGGGGGACGCCACTAGCCACAGCCTCCATGCCACTGATGACGACCCTCTGAGCTCTGCCTTTCAGCCAGTTCTCAGTCCACCTCACTGTCCACTCGTCTAACCCACACTTCCTGAGCTTATCTAGGAGGATGTTATGGGAGACAGTGTCAAAAGCCTGGCTGAAGTCAAGGTACACAACGTCCACTGCTCTCCCCTCATCTACCCAGCCAAGTCCCTAGTATTGCTACACGTGAATTAAGCTAGGCCTATAGTAATAGACAATCATGAAGCATTTCTGAAATATCAGCTACAGAATTAAATGTACAAAAACATAAAATGCTTATAATAACTTAACTGTCTTTGGTAGCCCTTTCTGTTTGTCTGTGCTGATCTTATTTTGAACTTAAGTAATCAGAATCAGACATTCAACATTGTCAACAGCTTGAGATCTTGTAAAACTAACTCTCTTTTTTCACCATTTATTGTCTTAGTTCAGAAGTCTAAATACCATCAAACAAAAAAAAATAAGCACAGGGAAAAACACTTTCTGGGGAAAAAATCTTCCAAAGTGTTTCTTCCCGGGTAAAATATTTGATAAAACGAAAAATCCCGATTTTTTAAGTTTTAAATGTTTTCCCACTGAGTATTCAAGAAGTTAAACATATTCGTGTTGGCTCTCATTACTGAGCTTGCCACTAATGGCCTGACAATAATACTAATGATGTAATATTAAATAAAACTACGGTTAACAGGTACAGTGACTCTCTATATAATCAACACAGTCTGTACTTACTGTATGCAAATCTCAACTTTTATATGCCCATTTATAAAAAAAACAACACAAACAACAACAACTAGAAGAAAATAATTGTATATGTAGTGTTATGTATACTATTCAAATTGCATGCAAAGAACAAAGACATGAAATCAGAATATTCACAATAGTTGAGTGAAATGTTAAGTGCACCATCTGAAGCTGCCGTAATACTATCTTGATTCCTGCAGCTAACACAGAAAGCATACCAAGTGATGATGATTAAACTTGGCAGACTTTCAAGGTTTGAGGTTTGTTTGTTTGTTTGTTTTTCCATAAATGGACTATTTATCATTTTAGTTTAGCATTTGCTTAACTTCAAGATTGTAAGAATGAGAAGTCAAGCTGTGTGTTTTGTGTGCCTCAATCAATTTCTGTTTACTGAAGTCAGAGAAATAACACTTTAGACTATAGATCCTGAATTTAATCAGTCATTAACAGATACAGCTCATGAGTGATACTTCCTAGGTCATTATATCTACATTGATATGAAAGTGGAGTAAGTGAGCTATGTTCTTTATTGAATTCATGCATGCTGAATAAAATAAAATATTCATAAACAGCCAAGTTCATATTGAAGTAAAAAAGAAAAAACAACTACCAAAACATGTATTTATTATATCTAGTGATTTCTCTAATCCTGTGCATATTTGATAATATTATTTCTTAATAAAAGGGAAAAATCTATCTTGACAGTTTCTCAGCATTTAATGGTTTTGACTGTAAAATAATTTGCAATTTTTCATGGTAGTGTCTAACTAAGACCCTTTTTAAGACAAAATATCCCACAAAGAAAAACAGACGAACAAAGTATTTACTTTTTTCCCCCAGTTCAGTTCAACTCCTATAACCTTACAATTATCAACACGGACACAAACTTTTATTACTTACCTCTCAACACAGCTTCAAGATCATTTTGACTACTTTATGTTTATTTGTTTCATCTCAATTTGTGATAGGGAGGAAAAAGCTTCCCTAGAACTTAGGCTGCTTAGGGGTAATCATCAGCTTGTAAAAACAGTCAGTAAAATGCTTTGAAAATAAAATTGCCACGGCTGCTCTTGAATTTGATGGAATATACAAAAATAGAAAAAAAGAGTGAAGAGGAATAAGAAAGAAAAAGAACAACACTCTAATACAAAAGATCTTAAGTACGTGAATATGGTTTCTAATTTCACTTCCAAGAGATTACTCAAAATATGGCTATAGAAATAGTAAAAATATCTGTTTCTTTCTCTTTATTTGCTGTAGTCAAAACATTTAGGGAAAAAATCTGTCTCTGTTATGATCTCAGCATGTGTTAATAATGTATATGTCCATCATTATGTGATTTCAATACCAGTTTAGTTGAGATGTTTTTCAGTGGAAAGATTATCCTATTTATACAAGGTACCATTCCATTGTTTATAATTCACACAGAAAAGAGGAAAAAATGAATCCAGAACCCATAACCATTCATACAAATTTTTACCTTCCCTAATCTGAAACATTTATCCATCAGAGTTCTGCCACTATGAAACACTTCAGTTTGTGACATTCAAAGGTGGACTTGATTAAGCATTCAGAGATCATACGGAAAATAATTTGGCTTCAGATTATTCTAAGAAAAGGATGGAGCTAAATAACAGGGGAACTACAAAAGAAAATAAAACACAAGCCTGGTATTGAACTACAGGCTTCACCCTCTTCAGTAACAAAAGCAAAATTCATTTTTCCAATGTAAAGCAATGTAAGGATGTGTGTGTTGCTTTATTGCTTTTTCACAAGAGCCTTATTTTGCACACTTATGATTTTTCCCTGTCCTAACTTTCTTAATATTTTCCCAGAGAATCCAATTTTGCATTAATTCAGTCAGCTGTAAATTCTGGGCCTTGAATAGCCTAAGTTTCTACGCGAGGTGGGAAAAAAAAAATCTTAAGAGACTTGGAGATAGCAATAGAAATTGGTTCTTGAGATTATGAATTTTTGTCAGCAAGATGAATTCCCTCATGCATGGCAGTTGTTAAAAAAAAATAGTGACAAGGAGTCGATTGTGAGGAAACACTATCATTTCTGCTTTCTGTACTCCCCATAGAATCAGAGGAACATCAGAAAATAAAAGGTTATCTAAAGAAACTCTGTGTTTATCAGTCTCTTATTTTGTTGAACTGTTTTAAAACCATCTAATTTAAAATATGCTTTCCTAAAGAACAGTCAATGAAGAAACAAAGAAGAAAAGCTAACTGTTAAAGGCTTGGGAAGAAACAGAAGGTAAATAGAAAGACTATGAACCCCGAAATGAAGTGGAAAACAGTAGAAGATCCACAGCCCAAAGGCCCAGATGATTATAAGTTTTAAATAAAACTGTGAAATGAAAGGAAATCTACCATCTACTACTATAAAATGAAATCTACTCTTAAAAAGATAGTGTTGCTTGCATAAAATAGTACATAATTCATCTTATATAAGGCTTCACAAAATCACTTCAAATAGCATTAAAGAAACATATTCTATTTCTAGTGCTGACACAATCCTTCAAAAATAGGTATAACACAATCCAATGCTAAACTGAACAATGAATGATGAAATGCAACTGAACAATATATTTTTTGAATAAGTCAAAAACTACATATAATCTCTGTAACATCATATAACTCTGTATTGTATATATACATATATTAGTGTGTGTATATATATATGCATATATGTGTATATTAATATCTATACATATCTAGCTATTTTATAAACTGTGAGTTGCAAGCTATTACACAACTGAATTTAATATAATATTGCTATATACTACTATGTTCTGAGTAAAAAAATACAGAAATGCATATAATTCTGAAAGAAGGAAAACAACAAAGGAAAGTAAAATTTGAGGTGACGTGGAGCTGCTATTACCAACCAGTTGTGAAAGACTGTATAACATAATTCATGTGGCTTGTGAATAGGAACGCATAAAGAGCAAAGGATACCTGCGCTCTCCTCTATGTTTTAAAGGAAGCGAGGTCTTCTCCTGAAACCTACTATTTTTGATTGCTTTTCCTAATCCTACTATCTTTCTGGAAGTAAAATGAAAATAGAGCAGAATGTAAAGTGTTGAATTTAGTTTGGTTGGTTGGGTTTTGGTTGATTGGTTGGGTGTTTTTTGTTGTTTTTTTTTCCCCCTCAGAAAAAAATGTTTTCTTGCTGTGGCTCTCAGCCGTCTGCAGCGCTTAAAAAATACTATAATGGCTCTTTACGGGGAAATAAGGTGTTCCAATCAAGCATTTCCTGTTCTCTTTCCAGAAAAGCTTCTTTTCTTCCTATGACCTTCTTCTTTGTGCCATAGAGAAACATCCCTCTTCCTCAAACATCCATACAATTCACAAACACATACACCCTTCTGTTAGCTAGCCATAACTTGCTTAATGTGAAATGCTCTGCTAGACAGCTGTGTTGCCTTGTGACTTAGTTTCTCTCTAACAATGTGTCATCAAACGACTTCTTTGGAATACTCAGAGCCTTCTAGAGTACCACAAAATTACAAAAGAAAGGCATGGTCTGTATACACATATACACAAGAGTTACACAGAGAAGAGAAACAGAGTATATTACAACTTTATAACTAATAGGTGATGATTTTTCCATATTTATTTCTTAGGAAATACATGAAGTAGGACAATGCTTATAGCATTATTTAAAGGAAAACTAGCTTGAGAATGAGCTTCTAACAGCGTGTAGACAAGTCAGCTTCTGTTGACAGAGGACAGCAAGCAGCTTCAAGCTTCATAGAAAGCATTACTGTTTCTCGATACAAAACTCTATCATGAAACTGTACATTAATACTGTCAAGTTGCGATCTAAAATATGGTTTCTTTCTTTTCTAAGCAGTATATTTTTGAGTAGTCAAAAGTTAAACTAAAATGCATCATCCAGGCCAGGTTAACAGCTATCACAGGTGAAGAAGAAAATATCAATCATTAAACAGTGGGTTGCATTTTTTCCTAAAGCCCTGGACAAAAACTAAAAGAACATAAAGAGGCCTTCAATAAATCAGTGGGCAAAGTCTCCCTAAACAGGGATCCATATCACTGACAAACTGGCATATCTAGAGAGGGAAGTTGCCATTGATCATTTACTCCAGTTCAAGAAGAAAAGTCAGTCAGTTGCTAAAATTCCTTCAAATAAATCTCTTTCTTGTGTGAGATACCAGGACTGAGCAAAATGAGGATGTCTCTCAGCTCCTACATATCTACCTGCTGCAGGCCCAGCCCATGCTGTGTTTACTGAGAGCCTTCAAATTGGGATCAAAAGACCATCCCAATTAAATCATCTTTCTGAAATCAAAATTCAGGGCAGATGGACCCCAATGGACTTGAAGATATATTATCAAAGACACTACAAATAAATCTAGTATTTCTGTCATAATTTAAATGACATATAATCTTTTCAAATTTTGGAGCAAGCAGTCCTGAGGTCCAGCACTTTGTACTTTAATATAAAATATTTCTATATATGTAATCTAAGAAAATTAGAACAAAATTTAATGGGTTTTATCATTAAAAAAACCCCACATAGTAACCTCTAGAGTTTTCTTGTACACAGTAGACCTGCTCCTCATTATAAAGGGTTTTTTTAAGTAGTATTTGACATACTGTGATAGAATATTATTTGAAATAAAAGAGAAGAAATACCACATTTCATCAATTTTTATTCTTCATGCAAACTCAATCTCTAAATATTAGTGTCTTTGGATGATGTCTTCAAGAGGGTAACAGGTCAAAAGGTACCAGTATTTAAAGATTAAGAATAAAGTAAAAACATTATTAAATTATCTGTCAGGTATTGCTATGGGCCTAGATTTTGCCACCATGTTCCATGATACATGGTAGCTAACTCCATGAAACTCGATGCAAAAAAGGCAAATTTCTATGTGTTTAAATCCTCAATAAAATATGGAACTTCTGAAAGGGAAAGAAAAGTCAAATAATCTATAGAAAAAAGAGAAAAGTAAATCAAAAGGGTAGGAAGAATTTACTATGTTATTTAAAAAAGCTCAAGGATGGCTTTAACATTAAAAGCTAAGTGTTTTATTAGAGAAAGCAGACCTGCCAGGTAAATAACATGTTACTCTGCTGTGGCTGTTCTCACTTTGTGTTTGTTCGGATTCTAAGCAATCTAATCTATATAATATATGGAGAGTAGTTCCACACAACCAAAATTGAACTTGTACTGAAGAGAGATGATGTATTTCAGCAACATGAAAAAATAATCAAAACTCTATATTTCAAAATCAAATCTTCCTGATGGTAGATTCTGATAAAGAACAGTGGAAAAATCATTCAGATCCTTTATGCTCTTGTTATATACTTCCTAAAAGCTAAAGAAAATTAACTAAAATATTAAAGAATATAGAATCCTGGTGAATAAATAAATATAAATACTATTTGCTGCCAGAGAGGACTTTAACTTCAAATTTTCAACCCTTCTCACATGGTTTCCAACATTAGATAAAATCACAGAATACAGTTAAAGTCATCTCATTTGCTTTATTATTCAATACATTTTAGGGTCATTGAAGAGTTTAAAATGCACACAATAAACCTTTTGATGCTAAAGACACTGAGCATCTTGAATGAAGTTGACTGAAAAACACTGTTCTTACCAGAACTGGTTGCATGTTTTTCAACTACATTGAACTACATTTTATTACAGAATATAAATTCATTGAAAACAAAGCTTTCTGTGGGAAGACATCCAACTGAAAAAAATTTACCGGACAAAGTGGATTCAGTTGAGACTAATGAAAACTAGAGAAAGAAAGAAATTACTATAACAGATAACAGTATGTTTTTTACTTAAGTTTAAACTTAAGTTTACTGAGGATACAAGAGATTAAAACAGCTCAAATTTAACACACATGAAAGCAATAGGATTTATTGAGGGTAAGAACCTCTTCAACCCTAAACAAATGACAAGGACATTCTAAGAAGTTTAAATTCACTGTTACTGTGGAATTTTGCTTTTTTGAAACAAGACGACCAGACTTCAATGTCAAATTTGTCCAAGCTTGAGTAGATTTTATATTTTCCACACACAGGGAAAATTTTCCCTATATGTCGCTGAAATAGCACAGTCTCTTCTGTATTGGAAAGCAATTTCTGTTCCTTTCACAGCTTGCTTTCCATTAATACTATTCACATTTATGGTACTCAGTAATAAATATAAAGCTTCTTTATAGAGGGTACACCTAGGGTTAAGCTTTAACTATATAAAAATCTGACAATAAGATGACATAGTACAGGACTGCTATAATCTATTCAGAGTCCTTAAGTCTTCCATCCTTTTGCAGTGAGATAAGTATTCTTTTTAGTGTCATTTCAGAAAAGGGAAATGATGAATACTACTCATTCTGCACTAATACACATGCACATCTTCTCCTCTGTCACTTCGAATACTGTAGTGCAGAATTTTGCCTCATTAGCCCTAAAGTATAGAATCTACCACTTATTTCTTTTCATTTTCTCCTCATGTCTATTACTCCACCTTTAAATAATCAAGCCTACTGAATGCCTCCTGCTATTCCTTCCAAGTCAAACTGATAAAAGTGCCAAAAAATCCCCACTCATCCCCAAGACAATTTTCATGCACATCTGCTAAATTCCAGTACAAGTAAGAAGAAGGAAGTTTCTATTATTAAAGAAGTTGCAATCTTAATAATTTAGTTCTTCCACAGAATATTGTATCACTGTAACTGTCATTACACAGCAATGCTCCAATAAACATATTAACATCACAGAATAATACTCATGCTTTGTCAATAACGAAGTGCTGTTGTGATAGCACTGTATGCAGCCTGATACTGAATAACTTTCTGTAACATTTATTTAAGATAGCTGAGCTTCACTCAATACAAATCAGTCAGAAGGCAGGTTTAAGCCATTTTAACACTCCTCCAGATCTCTAAGTACTGGGCACTAGCTTGGTCATTACAGTAAAACAGAGTAGTTCATGCCACTTTTGAAAGAGCAGTGAGCTGTTG
The DNA here is from genome assembly GCF_028389875.1 of Rhea pennata. Taxonomy (NCBI): domain Eukaryota; kingdom Metazoa; phylum Chordata; class Aves; order Rheiformes; family Rheidae; genus Rhea; species Rhea pennata. Next base: position 43,368,002 of record NC_084666.1, on the reverse strand, counting down.
GGGTAGACCATGCAGACCTCTGAAGACCTGGAAGTAGACCTGGAAGCCAGGGACAGAAGACTTGCACGTAGCCGGCCCCTCATGGGCTACTGATTCATTTGAGTTATGTAGTCTTTGACCACATGATTCAGCCCTGATAAATAAGGACAGAAGGGAATGCATGCATGTCTGCTTCAATAAGGATTAAGATTAGATCTTTCAGAAACTTTTCGGTTTAAATTCAGAGTACTGCCAACTCCAAATCCGAGGAGCACTCTTTGGAGGGCACTCTGTCCTCTCTTTGCAGAAAGGTGAAGTTTATGATCCATTTTGTCCTTTCCATCTCTTATAATGAACTTACACTGATTTCTTATTATGAAAACAACAATCATTTGACAGTGTCCCATAAGAAATAAAGGTTACAAATTGCATGAGCCTAATAAAGCTTGGTTGCTCACAGATTTCTGTCCTTTATCTCCCAGCTCTTCTTTTCCTTGCCCCAAATCTCCCCTTTCACAGGAAACCCTTGTCTGCTGTGCAAACAGTGCTACCAGACCATACACAGGGCACGTGGCGCCTAGACCAAATGTCTCACGCGCGCTAGCATGCACAGGCTAATTGGCTTGCCATTACTAACGTGCACAACCTGAGTTCTGCCTGCCTTCCCTCTCTGGGAGATACCAACTAAGTACTCCATTTTATCAAGTTGCTGATTTGAACAAAACTTGTAGAATATGTTTTTGAGACTCCTATTTCACACTCAAATTTGACTCAATCTGATCAATGATCTCCAAATTTGTTATGAAGGGACTGATAGACAGAATGTGTGACTGCACAAGCTTCATTTCCTAAGGAAGCCACACTATAAGAGAAGGAAGAGAAAAATATAAAGAATCCTCAGGGAGCTAATCAGCAGCTAACAATGTACTGAGCACGAAGGAGCTAATTTACTTTTGGACAGAGCCAACTATTAAAAAAAAACTGTATGAAGTAGAATAACTATCAGGAGCTTTATTAAGGAGATAAATGGTTTCACAAAATTTTAAATGCCAGATGAAATTGATCCTGCAGTTAAGGTCATTGTACTAGACCTAGAAGATCTATCATAAGTAAGCACATTCCTAGGGCTAGCAAGTGGTTTCAGTATACTCATCAAGTGCAGTCCACATCTTAAGAATGTAAGATGAGCTCATTTTAGCATTGCCAATGGATTTGTTTGGCTATTTCACCACTAGCTGTATTCACTGGTGCATAATTTTGCTTATAATTTCCTCTAACAATTTATCACCTGGAGTGGCCTTTTAATTAGCCCTAAGTTCCATATTAAAAACCCAACTCTTATTTTTTTTAAAAAAGTATAAAGAGCTTTTAACCATGACTCATTACAATTTTAGGCATTTCAGAGCTACAATCATACAGTCATATGCAGTCCTTTTAAAATTCATTTCTATCTGTAACTTGTATTTGAATCATAAATGGTTTCTGTGACCAATATGCATGCCATATGCATTAATATGGAGAGGTTTTAATATATATACCATTTTTCCTCTGAATTTTTTCAGTGGGCAGGATGTAAATCTTAAATCTTATCTGCAACAGAAATAAAACTTCATTAGCCTGATGCTATTTAAATCAATATATTTTAAATATGATTTTGCTAATTACTACATAGGACATCTTGATCGCCTTGAAATATGCAAAATACATCTTGCTTTTATGGAGATGGGGGGAGAGGGACCCAAGTGGTTTGGAGTAACCCATGGGTAATGCAGCCGAACAACATGAACATTTCATATTCTAAACACTTGCATCAAACTTTTGAAGCCTGAAATTGCAGACAGACTGAAATTTTCCCTCAGTATTTAAGGTAGATTACATTTTTAAAGTATCGTTTCTGAAATCAACCACTGAAAAACTGATTATTGTTTAAAGCTCTACTAAAAATGCCATCTATCAGTCTGAAAGCTCCTCTATCTCATCTTCAGTTTCCTCAGCACACCAGTATAAAACTCTCCCAATATTTGAAATTTCTTCCCAAGGTTTGAATCTTTCTCTTTTCTCACCAGTCTCACCATGACCCAATTCAGATGTGTATCTCTGCTCTATAACATAGAAGAATTGACACACTACTAATTTCTAGACCGCAGAAGCAAATCTAGAAACAGCAGGACAGATGAAAGAATACAGGGAGCTTAAAGCTAAAATATTGAGCTTCAGGGAGGTGAAAGAATGGAAGTCCTTCAATGTTTCCTTATTTGTCATCTTCTCTTTTCTTTGTCCTAGGACCTAGAGAATTTGGTAGCAGCCAGATTTCATGGACTGCTGCTTATAGATGTGGGATACTTAAGAAGGCACTGTGTACTCTGAATATCTCATCATTAATACTATGCTACAATAGTATAATTACGGAGAGGAATTAGCACTATTTGTTCCTAACATTAGACATTCTTGCTGCATAGAACATTGTAGCTGCTACTACAAAGACTCAGGGGATTTCAGAAGTCAGGCATTTTCTGGGATAGGCAAAACTGTCTGATGAAAAGTGTCTAAACTAGGAATATCGAACTCATACTAAATATAAACAACTCACCTAAGGAAATCCCAGTATATCTGAGGCAGGCTTCCATTTGCAAGCTTTTTTGGCTTTTACACAAAAAATTGTTCTGCAGTAAGGAGATAACATGAAAATGCAATTTCCTTCTGGGACTTTATCCAATTTAGTTCTGAACATATGTACTTTTTCATGATACAGTTTACCTTGATTTTTACTATGCTTCCTTTAGAAAAAGATTTAGGAAGACAATTCTTCTTTTTAAAAAACAGCATCAATAATGAAAGAACACTACAGTGCACCTATCACAGAATTTTATTTTCTAATGGACAGTGCAGATTACTTTAAGGGAGGTCGAAGGACAGAGACTGCTAGCCTAGAATAACATAGCATAAAGTCCTTGTCAACTATAAAACGTGGCATAGAAATTTTATTTTCTATTGTAGTGGGTAGTGTGACTGGCTCCCAGAAAAATGGGAATTACTATCATATAAACAAATATTTATTAACTAGTGAATTTACAGATGTTCCTATTTACATAACATCCAGTCCCATTGTAACTTCAAGAAATAATAATATAAAATAAGACTTGGAAAGAAAAGGGGAAAATTATTTTCAGACCTTGATTGTTTTCCATTATTCTGTATAATAGTCAAAATTCTGGTATCTACAGATATTACAGATGTATTTCAGAAGCCACGTGGCCTAGGCTATGGTACACTGTACTTGATCCTAGTGACTTTTATTCTGTTTCTACCATTGTCTCTAAACTTGGGACACATAATTATTTCAACCTCTGTTTTTGTTCTGTTTTTGTTTGTGTAATCTTTTTTTAACTGCAGAAACACACTCAAAATGTACAGGTAACAGTGACAAGAGTTAAGCCAATGAGAGTCTATGTTCTATTGCAGCAATATGCTCCATATTACCCAATCAAGATATACTACAAGGATCTTTTGAGAAATAATTGTTTTTTTAAATTCTGGTAACTGGTTTCCTAAAGCCAAGAACATAAGGATAAATTATTAGCGATGTTAAGAATCTGCAAACCAGAGAAGGAATACAAACATTCAAAAAACAAACAAACAAACAAAAAGGTGTCTGATTATTAGGTTCTTGACACTGGTTTGCGTCTATGTCCAATCCTTACACGTATTCTATGTTGCAACTGTCAATTGTGTCTTTTTGCTGTCTTAAGTATATAAGTGAACTTTATACACAGGACTGAAACTCTGAAAAAGAGAGGCAGATAGAGACTGTTGTTGCCAGATTATTAATTGAGAAGTTCACAGGGAACATTAGAAACTGAACTGTGATCTATGCGAGTTCCATTAATTTCCAAATAGAGTTCCAATTTTAACCTTAGATGGTTTTGTGAAAACATAAAAATTGCCTCTCTTCTCTATGACAGAGTGATACAGTCCGGAAGAGAAATATTAAAGTAGATTCTTGCAAGTGAAATGAAAACCAAATAAATAAGAGAACTAATTCAATTTGAAGAGTGTGTTTGCCTTTGTAAGTAACCTTGATATAAATAAAATCATCTTGCTGCATATTGACATAAATCTGGAGGGTGGGAGAGGAAAGCAAAATCTCCTCCAGATTACACACTTGATTCAGTGAGAACATAAAATCTTAAGGAATGTGGTCTTGAACAACTGAATTTTTTAATTTCCTCAGATGTACATTGTCTGCCCTTCTCATTTTCCTGCAATGAAATTAGGGATCTGTAAGCAAACTTACAAATAATCAACAAATAGTTCATCCCTTTTCACATTCACAGTCATCTTACACCGTGTATAGACATTTTAACAACAGCACAGTATTTTCTAATGTAATTAGACCTTTCAATCACATCTAGATGAGTCAAGTAAAAGTTTTTATGAATCTAGAGTTATGAATTCTCCCAGATCACAGTTGGATTTTTATTCTTTCTGGTATTTATTTTACTTTTAATTGATAAATGTGTGTCCATATCAGTTTTAGAATCCATGCAGGTTTGTTCATAGTAGTTTGATTTTTATGATTCTTTTCTACTGTCTTTTGGGACAACACTGTGGGGTTTTTTTCTTTGCACAAACTCTGTCCTGCTTTGTCCTGCATTATCTACAGAAACACTGTTTCCTTAAACAGGAAAATACTAAAGAGAATCACTAGCCAGTAGACTTGTCCTAGATAAACAACAGAAAATCCCTCAACGGATTATTGGTTTGCAAACAGTTTAATGGCTCCCTCTGAGACAAAAAGTCTGGAATCCTTTAATGCAAGTCAGGATTACAAATGTAATCTCACAGTACAAAATTCTGCTGACCAAATCAACAGAATATCTGTTACGCACACAAGACTATGACTTGTGATCCACTTGGTGTTTATAAACCAGAAGAGGTTTTTGTGTATTTTAGGGAGGGAGTACCATGAAAAAAACTAATAGAAAACACATACAGGAGAATAACACTTAGATTAAAATCCTGAGGACAGTAAAGAAGGACAAGCAAGGTCTATGCAGATATATTATTTTCCAAAAGGTATATGATTTCTCCATAAAAAAAGTATCTGACCAAGGTGGTGTGTTGCATACATTTACTGTCATTTAGTGGCAAAAAAAGAAAGAAATGGTACGTAGACCATAACTTCGGTAGAACTCTGGAAGTATGAACCAGCTACATAAGAGTACTGAGTGGACTAGTATTAGCATCTGCAGTTTAGGCAACTGGACTCCAGTATCTTTGGTAGGACAACCCATACATACAGGATTATTCATTACGGAGATATAGGTGGAAGCCTAAAGCTGCACATAGCACCAACAGTGGCCAGATGAGCGTTCAATAGCAGATGTTTGAACACAAAGCACAGGAGCTCCTACCTAGGAAAGGAGCTCATGAAGATCATAAACAGTGGTTGTTCTGCTGCCTGAAAAACTTCTCTAAACTCTTCCATTGCATTTTTTAAAGACTACGGAATGAATGTCATTAAAACATGAAATATCTACAGCTGCTTCATGAACTTAAGTAAGCAATTTTCAAACATCTTGTGATCAGACCTTGTTAATAAATGTTAATATATAAAATTGAATTAAAATGAATAAAATGTCTGCTAAACATACAGGGTCAAATTCTCTTTCTGGCCCTTATTTCTGGCCTGTAGCATGGCCTGATTTCAGCAGCAAGAGCGGAAAGAGCTGACTCAAATTCATGTCCTTCAAAACCTGGCAGAGCATATTAACTTTTACATGACAAAATGAAAATGGAATCGCCTTTTAAGAAAGTGATTCTTGCCCAAAATTAAGTGACAGAGATGACTCCAAGTAGTTCCGAGTAAGCTACTCAAAGACTAAGATTAAAGACTCATATCTGTTTCCTGATTGTTCCCTTCCGCTGCTGCAGCTGCGCGTTGTACCTGCAGACTTCAAGGAGCTTCTTGCTCAGCACATTTCCTCTTCCCGATTCCATGTGGACAGACATACATGTAAGTCCACTAGTCAAAACAAAACTACCTATCTGACTTCACCCATAAAAATGCATGTTTTATAATACTATTTGGAAAATTTTTACATAAAAGTTTAGAGTTGCCACCTTTGTGACAGCTGTCATCAGGGAACATTCATAGGCTCTGGCTTATACGTAGCTTGGCTCTATATAGCCTATATACACATATAAATATGTATATAGCCTGGCTTCCCCTCTCCTTTGATGGTGAAATGTGGTGATTATATTCAATATAGAATTTAGCTGTCCCCAAAATATAATTTTGGAATTCAAAAATACATACCATTTTCTTAACTTCAGCATTTTTTCAAACACTTATATTGTTAATGTCAACTGCCTTTTAAACTAACAAAGTTGTAAAAAGGCTTTTAACTTTATATTATGGCATTCAAAACCAAACAGTTGCCTTGATTTGCTGCTCAGATTTGCTGCCAAAAATAGAAGACTGATGGAAGATAGAAGAAATCTTCCAAAACAAAATACCAAGTATAGTTATGGGTATTTTTCCTTCTCTGTTCTTAGTCCATCTAGATTTATGGTTCACTGTAATATCCCGGAAACAATAATCTCCAGTGATGATTTTAATGAGTTATTTTAAACACAACGCAACAGAAAATGGAAAAGGAATGGAACGGAAAAAGGAATGGAAAGGAACGGAAATGAGTTTTGCTGGCCTTGCACATATCCATAAATCTTTTCATTTCTTATGCAAAAGTTTTTACTGCAATAGGCTAATTTTCTGTGTTCATTTTTCCTTGGCTATTAACATATTAAATTATCACTTTTTATAAAAAAGAAAGAAATCTGTTAAAAAGATAGAAATGTTGCAGGTTTTAGCTCATAGGTTCATCCAAAAATTTTTTATGTGATTTAGATTAGACTAAACTTCACACCATTTTGAGTTTTGATGCTATAAAAAATTACAAAGTATTAACAAAAGTACATACTGTGTCTTTGCTGCATTGCATATCGTATAACAAAGCTCTTTGATATGATAGCACGTTGAAAAAGCTCAAAGTTCCAGCAGATCTTGAAATTGGCAACTAAAGCATACACTACAAACACATTATCTAAAATATGAAGTCCAAGATTTGATGTATCCTTAAGACATTTTTGTGTGAATTTCCATGTTTAGCACATGGTTCTCTCTCTGTTGGTGATATCTGATAACTGAAATCAAGGTAACACTACTTTTGCAAGCATTAATTATTACTGAAAAAGCAGGAAATATTGTACTACCTAGTAAGCGCAGTTCTCTTGTTAAACTACAAATAACAAATATTGTTTTAGTACCAAGCAATGAGCTTTTATTTTCACATCTTTGAGGAACTTCCTCAGTAAATACTATTACTATGTGATCATACCAAACCTATAGATTATCTTTGGGAGTAGAACTAAGAATTTTAATGTTTTCCTGTAATCAATATTGGAATGGAGCAGTCTGCTTTAAGTTAATACAATCTAAAATATTACTCTAATTTTAAAATATGCTATTATTTACCAAATGCTATTGTTATGTGTCATCACTGGAACATGAAGACCTCTGTCCTTGAAGGCTACTGGTCAGCTTTACCACAAGTGAGACTTGATGTGATTAGCAACTTTCCAGATCAAGATCATCATAATCACAAGCATGAGGCATCAGTAGATAATTTCCAAAAAGTCCTTATGCATAAGCAAATCATATCTCTATAATTTTAAAGGGGCTTTTCAGGTCAAGTTAAACACATTCTGTTAGCAAGGCAGGCAACTTTAAAAATGCATACAGATTAATTGTAGTTATAATCCAACAGCTATTCAGATTATAATTTGGGCTATAACCAAAGACTGTTACTGCACTGTTAAAAAGAGGGCAAATATAATATACTTAGATTTTTCAAATATCTACTTTGTAACATAAAGGTATACAATATTTCTGTGTTTATAAATGAGCAGATAATATATATTCTGCTAGCCCTTGTGGTTGTGTGGTTGAAGGAAAGAATTAGATCAAATCCAAATATATTGTACATTTTCTGTTATCTGAATAATGTAAAAACCATAAACTAGTTATCAATTTTTCAGATAACATAAAATGGAATGGTTTATTTTTTCATTATTTGAATTTCATTATTTAGTAGAAGAAAATGAACTACTACATTATTTATCGTTTGCTGCTTATTTATTGAGTATAGGGTTAGCCAAACATTTTGGCCCAACATTCAAAAAGTCAATTTGACATTCTTCAATGGATGACATTCTTTCTAGTTCCAGAAGAATGCGATGTCAAAATATAAAAGCAGAAAAAAACAAGCGAGAGACATGTCCCATTCTTTTTCTCAGAAAAATCCTCCAAAAAGTGAAAGAGGAGAAACAATTAAATATTTAGTAGTGAGAAAATAATAAGGAAAATACCATACTGAAGCCAAATCTATGAATCTTCCAAAGCTGAGTGTAAGAATCCTATATATGTAAAATGTTTTCAATTTTTCCATTCTTCAGGGGTTCAGAGGCTTTCAGTTTCAATTTTCCAGATGACATAACCAGGTTTCAGAAATCCATATGTGAGTATTGGAATTTAAGTGAATACAAGAAATATTTCAAGTTCTTGATCGTGTGGGGGAACGTGGGTGGGAAGGCAGGGCAGACTCATAGACTCAATAGGCAAGTGTCCACCTATCAGTCATTTCAGCAAAGGCTTCGCTTGGCTCTAACTCATTTAATGGAGCATGGACTTCGGTTTCTGATCCTGAAAGTCCTACCCTATCTCCTGGGGTTCTTCGGAGCAGAGGAACTACTAACACCCGAGGGTACACAGATACTGCAAATACAGATCTTTTTAAATAGCTGGACAAATTATATATATGCTTCATCACTTTGACAAAAACAGATATTAACATGATAATTCTGCCTCAGAATGTTTACAGTGTAATTACTCTCAAATTAGAAGACCTACACAGACAGTTTTAAATTTAACAGTATCTTTGCAATTTCTCTGTTGTATTTCGTGGCTGAATAACTGTTACTGTTTATTTTTTATTTTAACAAAGAACAACATTTTTAAGCCCTAAACTCTGGCCACTGAGTTCTAACAAAGTTTGCCCCACTGTCTGCTAGCTTAGCAGAAAAATTTCCCATATTTCTCAAATCAGTGTCACAATTTCAAGTTCTAAAACATTCTAGACAGAGTAATGATTATTTTGTTTTTCTGTGGATGACATGACTCTCACATCTCTCTAGATGCAAAGCTCACATGACCAGAGATGAAGACCAAGGGAAAAATCAAGGCACTGCTCACTGGTGTGCAGAGTTTTCTCTCTTACTTTTTATTATTTTATTAGAAGTGTCCAGGTCTCCCCCAAGTGTCTGGAAACAACCAACTTCCCTGGTTGCTCTGTTCGATCTGCTACAGATGCCATCTTAGATGACAGGAGCAAAAACAAATTGCTTGGCTGAAATGCTGTTTAACAGACATTTATTCATTTGAAAAGAAAACGTTAAAACATGCTCTTTCTATCCGTTGCTGGCAAGTGTCAGGATTTCAGTGGCCTCTAATTTTGTGCTAATCACAGCTCACTCCTCCTACTTCAATACAATCAATGATTGCAGGCAGAAATTATACTATTGGCAAGTGACACACAATATCATGTGTTAGTCTGCATCATTGGTATTTGGAAAGCAAGAGGATGTTTGTGAACTAAACCAGGATGAACAGAGCTGCAAACTTTTAAATGACTAATCTTTATCCATTATTGCCCAAATTATAAGAGAGTACTTTGGTAAATGTATCGCTCTGGAACTTTCATGGATCTTCAAAATAGTTTTTTCCCCCTATTTTAAAAAGGCCTGTTGAAAAGGTGTCAAAATGAAAGATAAAATAACAACAGGCACTTATTCCAAGGGTAGAAAATTCACTTTAGTCAGAAAACTGACTTTCAAATGATGAAATCTGCTTTAAGTCCCTGTCTGCAACCAAAATCCTGCACACCTGTACAATCCCACTGCTTAACATTAAGTCAGCTTGGTTTAATGTATGTATGTAGAATTCTGCCCATATAGAACACATTTAGGTCTATAGCCTGCAAAACATGATAGGATGTGGGTTAAAAATTCTCCATTTTCAATCTAGTTTTTATTAAAAGGATATTGAATAGGCAATTATTAGACCATTTAAAAATCAGAAATTTCTGTTGCACTATTATGTGCAGGTAAACTAATGTCTCTCTGTAACCAGTGTGATTCAAGTGCTGTTAGTAAATCAATATGCTAACACAGCATGAACTAGAATAATAGCTTCTGTGCGTCCACTTAACATTCTATGAATAAAAGTGTTCATCCCTATTTTTCTTCAAGTTGTCCTTCCAGTGCCCTAGCGGAAATTAAAGAGCATAAAATTCTAAGTCCGTTTAGTTTGGAATAGCAAAGAATTAATCCTAATAATGAAATAACTCCATACAATGTTGTCTTTGAATCATTAGAGGCTTTGAAGATAGTATCTTGTGAATGCAAACAAGATAATCATACAAGTGCAGATACCAAGTAGCCCTTTTTCCAAACACTGGTGGGCATGCATATTCAACAGAATGCAAATACTGACTTTTCTGATAGCAACTAGATCAGATTGCTAAAGTGTCTGATGGAACACTGCAATCCCATTGCGGGAAACAGTACTGACCTTCGTGCTCTGTAAGGCTAGCATGTAGCTTACTTGCATTTATGATTCCCCTAACCTTTAAGCAGTTGCCACAGTTGGAAGAATAAAATATCTGGAAAAGGGCAGAAAGCTTGAAAGACGGTAAACAGGCTTCGTGTCTCATAAGGTCTCTCTAGAGATGCAAGGAAAGGAAGAAATGCAGTTTGTAACTGACTGTTTATTATAAATTACTCGTATGTAAGTGGGCATTTGAAAATATTCTTTTTTCTTAATAAGCAAGGGAAGAGAATATACCTACACAATCAGCAATCAATATGTTCAGCAACTATGTTAGAATACCCAGTTATATAAAAATGTTGGTAAAATTCCCCAGATGATGTAAACCCTGCTTTCGAAAGCGTACACTCCTACGAGAAGTGTCTATTTCAAATGAATCAACAGTCTATATGTTGACTAGCTATGTGCAAAATTATCTGTACTACCAGCTCAATACATAATTTTAAGCAATCTTTACCATGTGTTCAAATGTCTGCATTCAGTATCATTATCAAGCTTTTTGTGAATTTTCACTCTGGAAAACAAAATTACACAGGCTTGTTTCCACCTGCTTTTGCTGCTCTTACACCAAAGCAAGGTACTTAAAATAGTTGCACTGACTCTTCTAGGAGTCTAATTTAAGCCTCCTACCTCAGCATCAGAGCTAAATCTCTCAAACTTAGTGGAAAATAGCAAGTACCTGCAGAGGGGTCATAACTTCACTAGACAGACATGTAAAGAAGTGTAGAGCGTATGAAAGTCCCCTTGGTTTTAGAGTCTCCAGATGTTAAGACAACAAATGTTTCAGTGATGCACAACAACAACAATCTAAATTGATCAATTAATGTAATTATAAATTATGTTTGTCAAGTTGTAATAAAGATTACAACTAACCTGCATTTGACGGAAATGTTACAAAGTATAGTAACTGACACTTCATTATGAGCAAGTGAGAATCTATGTTCACACTTCATATGACTCATTCCCTGCTCAATTCGCAAACACCAGCAATAAAAAAGGACAGAAAAACTGAATAAAAATAGTCTTTTTTATGGCTTAATCCTGATATTTTGTGTGTATATATATGCACATGTGTACACACATATCTATTCATATATATCTGTATGCAAACATATTGGACAACCCTAGAAATACTCTCTTTAAGCAGCCTGGTATCCCTAAGTTTTATCATGCTGTGTGAGTTCTACCAATTTTATTTTGTTAATCATAATTGTAATGGCATACTACTTTTATTTTGAGATGTCAATAACAATTATAAACAGTAACAAGATTTTTCAGTACTTCTGGAGGAAAGAAGGTGAGTGTATTGTTAATTAGATCAGAGTGCAAGCTGCATAAATGATCCTCTGGGCATAGAAATTATGATAGCAGAATATTATTTTATTATTTTTCAGTCATTTGTAGTGCATTTTTAGTGGGCAATTATCCTTAAAGCTAAAAAAAGAAAAAAAAATCACAGCTTTTACATTTTATGAGGAAGAATCAATGTGTACTAATTAAAACCTCTGTGGCATATATAGTACAAATAGGATTTTTGTATGTCTATTTGCTAAAATTCTTTATTTTTCCCTTCCTCCTGAGAGCCTTCATTTAATCAGCTCTATGCAGCATTTTATACAGCTAAGAAAAATGCTTACTTTAATATTCTGAGATTTATTTATTTTTGAATAATAATAGAAATGCCTTTTTCTTAAATTTCTATTCAAGCAGCACGGTCAATGATTTTTATGGAGTTTTAAGAGCGTGAAGACATCAAGATTTGACTAATTATTGCTAGTGGGCTAGCATTCACAATTGTATTTGCTTTCTTTGTGTATAATCTGAACTGAGAACAATTTGAATCTTATTATTAGGAATTTTTGCATTGAGACTCTGCCAGCATAGTGATCTAAGGCTATACTTAGACTAAGTCTAGACAGGAAGCCAAATGCTAGAAAAACAAAAATTTCTAACCAGTGCATAGCATAGGCAAATAGAGTCTGTATTCTACAAAGTTCAGCAAGCATGAAGAGGAGAAAACATCCTACTATATTACCTTGCTTTTGGATACAGAGAACTTTGCTTATATAAAACAGTATTTAGACGTTCAGTCATCTGTGTCAAAGGATTTCTCAGAGTATTTATCCAAGGACCATCCAGGAGTTTTATCAGTCAAGGACTTACCTGTTAACCAGTCTCCGTGCAAGACTCTTCTAAGAGGTATACAGACAAAAATCTGTTCTATCATACTCTTTGCCAGGCTGGAAATGCTGATAAACACTTTTTGATCAATTCTTGCCTGAACAGCCAAATGCCTTCTCTTGCAGTTGTGCAGGGCCACATAGAATGAGAATTTGTTGCTGCCATTGTCATGATAGTACGTGACAATGTGGCTCTCCTTTAAGTATCTGAGCAAAATTAAAAATGGCAAACCTTGTTCTTGACTACTACAATTTATAAGACAAACTCTTTCTGACAATTATTCATATGCTATATACAACAAAAAAGAAATCATTTTAAGGAGGAGTCATTTAAGACTTAACAAAGAAAAGGAAGGAAAAGGAAAAGGAAGGAAATTTGAAGGAAAATATTAATTAATAAAATACAATTGTCTCTTGAAGATTCATCAGAACTCCAAGGTATCTAATGGGACACAGAAGCATAATCCAAATGACAAACAAAAGCCTGGCAACTACACGATACAAACCGGATGCTCATCTGAGTTATTTCACTCAGACTATTCCATACCATCCTCTGCTCTTTGGACCCCCAAAAATGAAAGCTGTGCATCTGATGACTACATTAAAACTACATTAGAAGGCACTTTAACTACCTGAAGATCTATAAAAGCCATAGAGCTTCAAAGACCATACTCTACCCTTGAATATGCAGGAGCAGTCATGTTTTAAAGCCTTAGATGTGAGGAGAAAAAATAGTCTCTTCTCTGCTGAGAACATGGCTTACTTTCTGCATAACCAGTTACGAATGGCTGGTATGAAAAATGGAAGTTTTGCTTCCACAAAATGGGGCACAGATGGGAAAGAGCACTGTAGAAGGCGGCTTTAGACAAAATGACTCAGGCCATGGCTACACAAATAGAGTTATCTTTACACAAGAAATCAGGAGGCAAGAAAACATGAGCTTTATCATACTCAAAATTGAACCATATTACTTTACCCTGTAAACATTGCCTCAAATTAGTGTTCTAGATAAGAGAAGAATGGCATCAGTTAAAGGAGTGGGTAGGGGTCTTTCTTCCTTCAGGCAATGGTAATTTTCATGAGTTTTCTTCATTCAACAAAAAACACCAAATTACCTCCTCAGTTTCACAGAATTATGGAAATTCTCCTGAGGGTGAAAAGTGTTCGGGGTGTCTCAGATCAGAGGGCTCAGAGCTGAGGAGACACCTCTCCTAAGACTTTTGGGTTTCAACTGTGTAAAGACAGGGATCCGTTAACTTGAAAGTCCTGTCTCAAAAACGTCATGTCAAGCCTTGTCTCCAACAGCAGTTAGGTGAGGAGTGACGATTAGCTTCCCCAAAGAACAAATTAATTGGATCTTTCACTCGGACTACAGGGAACTCAGAGCACATCTGAGAAAATATAGTCTTAAAAGAGCAGCGGTGCATTCTTGTGTATACGTTCTTCTAAGTTTTAAAGTAAGGATAATCTTGGCACCTCTTCAACTTAGTAGTTCCTTATCCTTTTCCAGTGTTTGGAAGCTAGAGGTCACAACTCTTATAGTCTTTAGTCCTGCTAGGCAAACCAATTTAAGCTCTTTCTTTTTCACATATAAAATATACTGTTCTTTTGTCTGATCACTGCAGCAGGCCTTCCCTGTACCTGGTCAAGCCTACATTCAGTCTGAAATATGAACATTCAGACATGGATACAGTATGTCAGATGAAGTTTCAATAGTGCCGTATATAATACTTTTTATTATTTTCCTTTCTCTGTGGGAAATACCTTCCTTGATAATGATACGATCACAACTGATCTTTCTATGCCGTCATACTCTTCACTCACGTCACAGGCAATTGATTAATATTCTTTTTCTTTGCTCCTTTTCTATTTCAAAATTATAACCTTGATATAGCAAAAAGAAATTTCCAGTTCCTTGAAATTTGTACCAATAAATTTAATGTCATTTTCAATATAATCCTGTAAGTGATTCAATTCTTTCAGCAGTATATGGAGATCCTTCCCTGCAACAACAGTAATTCCCATATTTTATCAAGGAATTCAGTTTTGCAACAGGACCATTACTAGAACATGGAAAATAGAAGCAGTGCAAAGTCCAGACTATAGTAACTCTACTAGTAACTTCTTGCCAAACCAATAGTTTTCTTTTTCTTCACAGTATGCTGTAATTTCTATTCATTTCTATGGATTTTAAATTTTTTTTAATCACTACTTTTCCTTTCTTTGTGTTTGTGCCGAGGTCTTATTCATATTACATTTGAGCCAGCTTAAAAACATATTTCTAAAAATTTCAGTGATGGGAGGAAAAGATGGAAATATTTGTTTTCTTTTGAAAGATGTGTGCAACTGCATAATCAAAGATGTGTTCCATCTTTTTCTATTAATTTCTTAAGTACCTGCAGTGTAAACATAATGTTTAATTTGACTGCAGAGAATTAAAGTTTAAACTGTAAACTATTTATCCACTGTTTTAATTGAATTACATTTTAATTTAAATAATTACTTCCTGTTGTGGTCTATGGGATAACTATGGCTAACCAACATCTGTACAGTCCAAAAAGTACATCTTTTTAGATGCACTCATTGGTGTCCCTTCAAACTGAAATTATTTGCTGAAGTTGTGCACAAATGGGCCTCAGCTCTTGTGTATATTTTCTGGGGAGAAGAATTGGTGTCCACCTGGCACTAAGAGTTGTTTTTCCCTAAATTTAAAACATTAGAGGTGTTTCAAGTACTTAATGAGGAATATGCCTGTGACATCAAGAGTCATGCTCATTTGTGTGACACCCATGAAATTGTTCCTATTTATAGGTTATTAGAATAGTAGTAGTATTATTAAGCATATACATGTATTCATATAGGTACTAGATGCCCACAGAATCAACACTTTTCCTAAAGATCTCTAAGCTCTCCATAGTGGAAGATAACGATAAAGAATACTTTTTTCTTTCATATTTCTGCTACATATAAAAATGTCAGGAAGTTGTTGCTGTTCCTTTTCTGGGAAGAGGACACTTTCTTTCAAGTAGCTTCTCAAAAGTATTTCTAAATCGAGAAAATGTGTGTGTGTGGGGGGGGGAAACAAAGGCAATAATTTTAAGTCTTGTATGAATAGATTTGGTTAGGTCTACTTCTTTTGATATTAAATGCAGCTTAGCGTACAGATACATCTAATGGGATAGATTTTCAGCTACTTGAGGAACTATTGAAAATTTAAGGACTGAAAATTAAGAGGAATTTAGAAGAGAAACCTGTATTTTGTATTTCTAAATTGAAAAATAGAAAGACATTTGATCCACAGTAACCTCTAGGTAGGATGTTTTCAGAAAAGGGTGTAATAATTACCCACTTTTAAATTGCTAGTTAAAATGGATGCATTCATTCCTTGAAAAGTCTCCTTAGAAACACTAGGCTTTTAAGCATAATCAAAACAGACAGCTGGGTCCACCCTTTATGATAATGTGCCATGCAGCTTTATTAATCTGACCTTTGGAAACAAATGAGAAATTTAATACTGCCCCACCATAATTGTTAGTGGCAGGCATTTTAGCAGTCTTTAATTTGCACTTCACTTTAATATCTGCTCCCAGTTATGATGTAAACGTTAACAGGATCTGACACTATTAATCGCGCTCTAGTGTCTTAAGCAGTAGCAAAGGAGCATACTTGGAGTAAACTAGAACATGACCTTAATGGATAATGAAATGCATCAACCCGTGCCATGCAAAGTGTAAAATGATTACTGTGATTGTTTCAGCTGGTATCTTAACATACAGTCTTGTAATTCTGGAGGAGGCATGAAGGGAAAAAAATATTCTTATTCACTCAAATTATATTTCAAGGTTAGTAAGTTTTGATTGTCCTTTAATCTGCATGTAAGAGATATGAGAAAATTTAATTATTAATTATTTATTAATAGTAGCCTAAAGAATTCACAATGAATGCAGAACACAATTCTACATCTGACATGGGTATGGAAATTGCTCCTGTTTAACAAATCTGTTGTTTTTTCTGCTCAAGTGTTCTTAAAAGAAATGTTTTATAGACTATAAATAGCACAGAAATATTATCTGCAAGTCATATGGTAGCTGATCACTCTTAAACTTTGTTATAAGTGTACAGTAAAAACCACTGGCATGCTATTTAAATTAAAAAACATCTATTTACAGGTATTTATTGTGTAACAGTATAGATTGAATGTAATTTATTTCTGAAACAGTGTGTGAGATCCGTGGCTTTTGGATGTTATATCCTCCACTTGGACTTCATTTTTTCTTGCAGAAAAACTGCTTATTTTTAAAACACTTTCTTCACATACTGCATTACTCCTCTCCTTTAAGTACTTGTATATGAACCACCTCATCAAACTATCAACTATATTATTATTTAAATCTTTATCTAAGAGAAAAAAAAGTATATTTGTAGAGCTTTTAAAGATCCCTGTGGATTTTTAAAAGGATCGCTATGTACATTTTAGTGGTACATATATCATAGCTGTCATTTTCTTCAGGTACAAGATACCATAGCAGACTATTTTAAATGAGATTATACTGAGATTTTCTGATACAGCAAGAGTTACATTATAGTAAAATAAAAAATTAAAGAATGAAAGTTTTGTTTCCCTTAAATTAGAATTTATTAGCTACTACATTTTTTTACTGATTTATACTTTAAATGTAATAATTCCTAGCATAATAGCATTGTAAGTTTCTCACATACATTATTCTTTTTGGAAATCCTTTCTACAAAGAAAATTTTGAAGTGTTAAATAGGAAAATTATCTTGCTTCAGTATTCTGCTACATGAGATACAGGTTACTTTTTCTTATTGTGTATTTTTTACTTTTAGTCATAACAATTGCCATCTGCATCACGCATACTGGGAAATAACTCGCCCTCATGCCAAACTACACTGAGGATATAAATCATTTTTGTTCTTTGTTACAAAAATAAAGACCTTCCACAAAGGAGCAGGGTGCAAAGAAGAGGTGGGTAGTAACAACTCAAACCAGTGCAGCTAAATGCACCAAAGCCATAAAAGCTCCGAGGTTTACAGCTGTTGACACACAATGACCCATTTTGCACTAACAGTAAAACACTAAGAGGGTAATCAAATGAATATTCCCTACACACAGCAAACATGACATGCACAGCTTACAAACACTGCACTGATGTTTACAGTATGGGTTTACAGAATCAAAGAATACTTTCTCATTGCACTGTATTCTCTTTATGAATTTAGCCTAGGTCTTCAGTGCTTAAGAGCCACTTCAAACTACTTCATGAGTAATCTGTGCTTTGTGATTTTTTTTTTTTTAAGGAGAAAAAAAAAGTGAAGTAAGTCTACTATAATTGAAAAAAAAAAACAAAAAAACATACTTCAGAATGTTTCTTCTTTAAGGTCAATCTGGTGTTAAGCTCAGGAAGGAATGTTAATATAGGAGATTATGAAATTGTTAACAGAAATTTTTAACTGACAGCTCTAATAATAAAAGAAGGCATAAAATAGGCTGACTTAGAATTAAAAAAAGGACAAGATGTTCTGTGTTTCATTCCCTCTCTCCAGCCTACACCAGAAATGCAAGTATCAAAATAGTGCAAGAAGCTCTCTGAAATATTTCTAACAGTGTTCAAATTAAAGAGGAGCTAATTTTACATGGAAAAAGAAAACAGACTGTTAGTCAAAACATTTATATAAATAAAAATCACTACATTCGTCCTTTGTACGACTTCTAAAGTAGAGTCTTAACAGAAAACAATGTTTCAGTAAGTATTCAGGCCTGGTTTTTCTCCTAGTACTGAACCTCTTATCGTTTGTACCTGTTCAAATGCAGTTTTTGGACGCTACAGAGGGAAATTCTGTGATTACTGTAGAGCATGTTCTCTCTACTGCAGTTCCAAGTGTCTGTTTCAAAGATTTATCAACTTAATGGAATGAAAACTCATTTTTAGGAGGACGTGGATGGAGGTGACAGTTGGGGGGATGAGGTTGCAGCAGCAACCATTGCGCCTCTCGTTAGCACAGCTGGACCACCTCGCTGAAGAGCTCTTTCCCGAACCTTTGACCAAGAGCGTTTTGTCCCCTTGGACATCCTGAGTGACATTAATACTATATTGGGGCCCGGAGGGGAGCATGCAGGGGAAGGAGTAAATGCCAGTTTCTCTGCCATAAGGAAGTTGCGTTCTGCTATCTAATTCCTAAAGCTACCAAGTCAGATAAGCTCACATGAATTTCTTTCTACTAGAAATGCAATAAAACACAGTAGGAATACTATCTGTCTTCACATTTTCTCCACTATACATGGATTTCATTATCAGCAGGTATCTCTATAGTGATCTTCAGGGTGTCATCCTGTATTCCCTCCACCTCCCAAGATATTATCTTTGAATGTTTTAAACTGTTTATCTGCAGTCCATGAGGTGAGTAGAACTTAATCCTGTAATGCATTGCAACCACCACACCAATGGGATCAGTCACACGTTACTCAAGACACAAAAGCTTGTACTGTGTATTGTATACAAATCCCTTTGTCACCAAAAGCAATGTGCTAACTTATAAAAACAAGAAAATTAGTGCTTTTCTTCTCTTCCAGAAATAAAATATATTCTGAAACAACAGTAAAATATGTAAATAAAGTTCTCAGGAAAAAAAAGTAATATCTCTAATTTTGTATTTTATTGATTGTTCTTATCTAAGAATAAAAAACATTTGAGATCTGAGAGGCACAGACTGCATGTTCTGACCTGTTGAATGGGTACAAATTAATATATTTTGGGGGTAATGAATTAGCCAACGAAGTCTAAACTTGTGCATGGAATAAAATAAAATTACTTTTGTAAAGTTTTCTAATAGCTTATAGACCCTCAACCTAATTTTGCAAAATTCATTGGCAAGGTCTCCTATTTCCTACATAGCTGAAGATCAGCCCCTGCAGAGTTTTAATAATGCATAATGCACCTGCACTACTAGGCAAAGACAGAAAATGATCCAAGAAATCCCTCCTAAACTGGCTTCCCTACTTTTTAAGCTAAATTCATCCATCCTATGTGGCCATCGCACGCACCATTCCCTATGAACATGTAAGCTATGACCGAGGAAAGGAGAGAGACTGTGTAGTTCCTCCTGCGCAGATTGCAACACCTGATTTTCTGTCCTGGGCATAGGACAAGGACCATTCATAGAACCATGGAATGGTAAGGTTGGAAGGGACCTCTGGAGATCATCTAGTCCAATCCTCAGCGTAGCCCATATGGGGACTGAACCCACAACCTTGGCATTAGCAGCACCATGCTCTAACTGAGCTAAACCTAACCCAGCAACTACATGCATTGTTTTTCCTCCTACCTAAGGAAAAATAAAGACAGATAGTGATAAAATGAAGGCAGTTTAATACATTTTACCCAACATGCAAAATCCAAATCTCAACACAAAGCAGCATTACATATTGGCCTTGTTGCAAGACCACAATTTTAGCCTCCTATATTTATCTACAGAACTACTTCATCACAAACACACATCTCTTGAGCATATTTAATAATAATTACTTTTGAAACAAGAGCATCTTCTGGTATATTAGGGTTTGAAATTCTAATTTTCCTTTTTGGCCCACGCATGCCTCTAAAGCTTTCAGAATATGCATATTTACAAGCTCTAGATAATCAGTAGGTAATATTGTAAGTAATAAATACTTATTCTATTTCTGTTTGAGGTTATGTCTTCCAATTATTACTATTTTTATGTGTGTGTGTGTGTGTGTGTGTGTGTGCATGCACGCACACATCTCTCTCTCACCAAAGTGGTCTATAAACTTTGAAGTCAAATGCAATAAATGCCCATACATAGCTCTATACCAGATAACACTATTTTATTTCTTTGGTTATATTTTGCCAGTTAAGATTCTGGGGTTTTTTTTAAATGCTAAAAACATAAGCCTTGTTTTTTAAACATCTTCATGTTTTGGCCTTTCTAGTGTACTAATATATAACAGAGGATCAGACCTGCTCAACTGTTAAACTCATTCTCCCTTATCGCGGTTGGTTTGTGTGTTCATAGATCAGGAGAGTCCTACTTCTGGTACATTATAAAATCACTAGTATACATAACAATTTAAGAAGCATAATGTCTCCAGTAGCTTTAGATTATTGGCAGAAATAATGAATATGTCCATTTAGGAAAAAACAACTTAGTCCTGTCTCAATATTCTGAATGTAAAAAAAAAAATGATACTTAAGTAATTCTTACGTGGCCTATAACAACTTTACAAAATTTTTCAGTTATTTTGTTTCCTGGTTATCATCATTTTAGTACACATAACTAGTCCAAGTAGAAGAGGACCTATAAACTTTGGAGCCAACATGAAGTTGAAAATAAAATCCAAATAAAAGCTGAAATAAGTACATTATAAGAAAAGCAACAGCAGTCAAAAAATTCCATATGAATACTGTTCACCCTGAGATGCCACCACACTAAAACTGCAGATAATTCAGTAGTACAGAATATATATCTGTATTTCAAAATATGCTAAATGCTGTAATTCTACATTCGCTCTTTTATAGTTGAACCAGCTCTATTCATTTATTACTGCTTACGTGCTTTCACTTGCTTTCTTGACTAAATCAAGTAACTATTTCAATATTTAATAGTTTGAATATAACATTCAAGACAGTTATCCCTGCAGCATCTGCATGGCATTACATTAGTAATGAGTCTGATTAGGTTACTTTACAAATACTGTGCTGTCTTAACAGATAGATTCTGTTTAAGATCTAACTTTTTCAATTAATTCTTTGTTTAACATTGTATAAGGAAACCTTGTCACAAAGATGTTTAGTACAACATAAACTTTTAATATGCACTTTCAAAACCTGTGTAATTATATTGTTATCAAATATATTATCTAGATTTATATTGGCTCAAGTGAGAAGATAGTTAAAGGTTGAAAAGCAAAAATAAAATCAACACTTTATGACACTTCATGATTCCATGATTTTACTGAAGATTTAAATTTTTATTATACAATTAAATTTGGACTGGTATCTGATCCACACATTTTACTTCCTCACAATGAATTTCAAGTAGTTTAAAAATTTTTTCAATTAATAGTTAAATTAAAATTAT
The DNA here is from genome assembly GCF_028389875.1 of Rhea pennata. NCBI lineage: Eukaryota > Metazoa > Chordata > Aves > Rheiformes > Rheidae > Rhea > Rhea pennata. Next base: position 43,346,000 of record NC_084666.1, on the reverse strand, counting down.
TTTAATGGATAAGAGTTTTGTTTCTTTATTATGTGTTTCATAACCAGACTCTGAACTGGTTCAGAAACTGAAGGAAAAAAAAGAGGGGGTTGTGTGTTTTTTAAACAAGTCATTGCAGAATAAAAAGTTACTAGCATTCAATTAATAGCATAACAGCCACATTAAATTAATAAGATCGCATCTGTGGGTGCCTTGTAGGAGTATGGCAAGGAAAAAGAATGGAGAATTGTCCCAGTGGAACACAGATCTGCATTTTTAACGGGATTGCTCAACTGACAAAAGACATATAACTCTGAGTTGGCTTTGAAGGAGAATGGAACAGAGAAAAGGAAATAGTATTTAAGACACTGAAATCAGACAATCCTCAGTCTACCTCATAAATTTGTATTCTAATTCAGGTAAGTCAGAACATAACTATAAAGAAAAGACGATTAGAAGAAAATGTTATAGTTCAGGTATCTAACAGCTGCATTCTCATATAAAGAACATCTTGGGACAAACATTTAGTAACTTGCCTGATTTTATATATATTCTCTAATACACTATAAATTTTTCTGATACTAGTTGTTCTACCAGTGTAGCATACCAAAATATTAATCAGTTCAACCCAGGAGGCAAGATACAGAAGTTCTTTCTAATCAACTTGTATTACAAGTCTGTTGAAGTTTCTGAAATAATTTGAATTTAGAGTAGTATGAATCTGCAAACTCACAGGCACAGTATGAGTCACTTGATGCATTACAGACAGTAATAAAGTGGGTTTTTTTTTGCCATAGTTAATTGTTTTAATGTGACATAAGACTCATGATGTAGAATATATTCTACATCATAGCATATACAGCCTTGTTCAGTACCAAAATGAGTAAGAGGGCCATACTGCAAGGTAGCTATAACAGCTTGCTCACCCACTGGCATTCAAAACATGTTAAGACAATTCGTCACTTCAAAAAAAAATTACATTTGTTGAATTAAGGCCATACTGATTCTGTCCCGTAGTTTATTTCAATTTTGAGCACTAACTTTTTATCACTCCTCCTTCTTGTTTACTTTTATCTGGGTATAGAAAAAGACTACAAGGACAGTCTAGAATCCTAAACAAGGCCACGAGGGTTATTGTTTATTTTAAAGGAGCAAAACGCACATAAGATATGCAAGTGATGCCTGTATGGTATCCTCCTTATTTGTAGTAGCTAAAGATCATAAAAGGAACAATGTTTGTTAATAACATCTGAAAAGCCTGACAATATGTTCATAATAAAGAATTACATTCTTGAAACTCATCTGTGAGTCACCAATGATTTTGCATTCAGATTATTAAGGTGAGTATAAAATGAAAAGTATCAAACAGGATGAAGAATTAAGCTTGTAATTAAAATGCTGTCAGTCAATACTGTCTGGTTTAGTTTTGTATGTTAAAGACACTCAAAGTCCAGATGATCAAGAGTGCCTTGCAAAAATCTGAATAGCAGTCTTTAAAGTGTATGATGTTAGTTTAGTTAACTACAAGTTAATATTCATTTACTTACATGCATATATCTTTATTTGCAAATGCTATGAAAAGCATTTTTTTCTAGATCTCAGATGGAGTAGTTTATGCTTTTCATTAATTTCTCTTTAAGATGCTAAAGTAGATGGTCAAAACAGGGAGTTGTGTACAGTATCATCTCATTGTTCAATATTCGCAAAATGATGATCTTTTCCCACTTTAACACAGTTTACAAGGTTCCCTATTAAAAAGCACCTAACAGTCTCCTGAATTAAATACAAGCTAAGAACAAAATTTTTTCATGCTGCTTAAATACAACACCAATTCTGTTATCCCGGACATATTTCCAATTCCATTAGAAACTGTCTAGTTTATCATACTCTGTAGATCTGGAATTAAATGCTGCTCATTTGTCCATAGGTGATAACACTGGGAAAGTGAGATGAGGAGGGTTAAACTGTGACTCCAAATCAGCAAGTAACTTTTGCCAACAACATTTTAGTTAGTGATTGTTTGCCCTGTTATTTTTGTGATCTGAAAATGTGTCTTTGGAGAACTGAATCTGTAATTAGATTGTATTTTTGTTTAGTTAGTGTATGTTAATAAACAAGTATGATTTAAACAATTGGTATTTGAATGCAAAACAAGTTATACAGCACGTTACTTCTGTATCTCTATTGAGCACATGTATATACATATAAGAATACACATTAAATATCTTCCATTACATTTATATATTTATATGCTTATATAGTTTATGTATTTTAAAAATTTTCTATAAAACAATGTTATACATAGCCTTTTTCACACTTTGGCACCTTATTTTGCTGTCGTTATGTTTAAATGTGTTCACTATTAAATAGAAAACCTATGTTATGCAGCTCATCTCATTCGTATTGTGTACTAGTGAATCATTCTAATTCAGGAAAGTTCTCAGAAGTATCAAGAAGTTTGCAAATACATATAAAAACTTACATAAAAGCTTTTTTTTTTTTTTTTGCTTACACAGTGTTTGTGCAGTTCTGTTCTCCATTAAATGAAACAAGAAAGAAAATCACAAATCAGAGAGATAGGATTAGTGCAAAATGGGGTGTATTTGAATATTGGCTTCTATAAGTGATTGACACTGTGGTTGACAGTAGAAGTAACAGATAGGAAAATATATACTATATATGGTAGTGTCATATGCACTGAGTGTAAGGAATATTGTTAAAATTCTGCCCTGAGAACTTGGGTATAATTTACTTCTCTCACAAGAACATAAACAGAACTCAAGGCTTTCAGATGCTGCTTGTAAAGGGTGAGGATCACTGACAATGCAGGAATATTTATACAAAAACATTAACTTAGCATTATTTGATCCAATCTATCTGGTATTTCAGCAGAAGTATAATATCTTACATACAATAACTAATAAAATATCAATACTTTCTGAAACATTGCAATGACAAAGAAGAAATTTAAAGAATACAAAAAGAGAAATCCCTCCCTAAAAAATTCAGCAACTAACTGTAAGTATGTCTGCATATGTAGAAAAGTGGCATCGTTTTCTCAAAGCCTGCCCTATGCTTGAATATTCTTTCAAACCACTGAAATCTTCAAGTTGAATTGTCATCTTAGAGACATGCAGAGTATTTAGAAAATTCAGTAAAGATTTCCTCTAGAGATGTTATGGATAACTACAGCAATTCTGTGCAGCTGAGCACCAATTTCACCATGTGTTTGGAGCTAATGGCTATCTCCCTTCAAGTAGGGCTTGACACTTTGCTTTTGGCTGTAGTTGTGAGCAATTTCGTAAGCGTTTGAAAGTTATTTCTTCAATTAGTCAGCTAAACTAACAGCTAATGAACACGATGCACACTCCTAACTAGCTCATTATTTTGCTTCTGCATTTAATTGTTCCTCACTGCATAGTGACTGAGCACCTGACAACACGGAGGAAAAAAAAAAAATGTCAAGCACCAAAACATAACTTTGAAATCATTTAGATTTTTTAAAAGAACAAACAATTTCAGTATCTTTCCTTGTAGAAAAAGGCTTTAAGTCTTCAATTTATCTAAAATTATTCACAAATACCTGATTTCTGTAATCTAAACAGTTTTCACACTCATATAATTTGTACTACATCATAAGGTAAGGTGTTTGAACACTACATCACAGGTACACTCACTAAATCTCTAGATGATTCAACTTTATATTACATTACCTGAGGGAAAAAAAACCCTAAAACTTCAAGAGAAAACAAAGTTGTAAATCACAAACTGGGTGAAATTGAATGTTTTCTTTGTTTATCTTGTTATGTAAACACACTCTTTAAATGAAGGTCTAAGGGCTTTCACATGCCGCAAATTATCATATCATCGTGAACAACTTCATTGCACTAACATAACTTCCACCCAAACTTCAGATTTAGCTTATCTTTACATGCCCATGTAGCCATAGAGCAAGGGAAAGCATGGAAATTGAGATTAATGTGATACATAAGTGAATCAAGAACAGCCAGTGCAGATGATATAATTAAGCACTGCTTCCCAAAGCAATACAAAAGATATAGGCTAGCTTCTCATTTAGGTTAATTCCTCCTCTTTTTAACTTTGACTGACATTCTTTCCTCCCCTCGTCTGCCTTTGTTTTCTTTTTTTTTTTTTCCCCTGTTTTCCACCATAGTCTACTTCTGTAAGCATCTATTGTATCAAGGCAACAATCTCTGCACCCGTTGTATTGGCAATGTCACCTTTCACTGCTTTCTTGGCAAATCTTCAACAAAGGTTTGGGCTTTTTGCTGGAAAGACAGACAAAAATCTACAATTTGGAATTCTGGATTCTTTTAGTTTCCTTGATACAGAGCTGTATTTTAACCTGGATATTTTATTTCAGGTAGTGTTTGCCAATGGCAGAGAGTAAGGTACTGTGAAAATATGAAAATTTGTATGCGTAAAAACACAATGACAGCTATTTTTCAAGGAAGCCTACTTAGGACATGATTAATTTGCAAATAAATTGGAATCATATCCAATTGTGGATTTCCTGAATGGAAAGGGAAAAACCTAGGGTGACTGCACTGATGCTTCATTAATAAACACTCATAGTTAATTCACAAAGTTAGTGCGAAGCCATGCAGCCCATCCCATCCATACTGCAGCAGCCAGCCTTGTTCATCTCAAGCAAAGACAGTAACTCTACTGTATTTTCTATATTTCCTTCCCCTTCCCTTTTCCCTGGGTATGTATTAGTCTTTTCAAATACCGCAACACTCAGTAAACAATGTGGCTGGACAATTTAACCAACCGTAGGTGTTATGCATCAGTTACAGGAATCTCTACATTTTGAAAATAGTTAGCACTTACCTTTATTTCTTGAACTTTCCTGATTCTTTTCTTGCTGCAATTAAAAAAAAAGAAAAAAATATTATTTACAGTGATAATTACCATAGGGAGAGCATGCATGCAGAGATCCAAAAGCAACTTAGTCTAGTTCCTCCTGCTTCCTGTACTGAGCAGGTATCATCTGCCTGCTGCAGAAGGATCCCTCTCTAGCCCGAGTTTAAGCTCCCTGGCGTGCTCACCCCAGAGGCCCCTGCCAGCCTGAATTATTCCGTGATACTACGTGGGGATTCCTGGAACTTTTCATTGCTGGAGCACAGTTTAACTACCCGCAGCACTACAAAGCTTTATCCCAGAACAAACTTAGCTGAGATCTCCTCAGCTACAAGCAGATTTCCCCCCGCCTTCTATTTTTTTTTCCAGCTCACCTGCATCCCAGTAAACATTAAAAAAAAAAATCTTTAAAGCAAATGAAAGTAGTCTTTTCTGTAGTAAAACAACTTCAACTTGTTTTCATCAACTGCAATAACTAATTTTTAAACTTCTTTTCACTTATCTTTCAGTCTTTTTTGATCTTTTCCTTTCTCTAAGTTTGTTGCCAAAAGCATTCCGATACCCTGATTGAGAACTTTCTAGAACTAGAGATTTTTAAACACCTCATCTTATCACCACAGCAGCGATATACAACATATATTAACGTATTTCCAAGTAACTTGTCTCTTTTGACAGCAGTGTGACACATTTCTAAGTTTTTCCTCTGTGATCCCCTTGGCCATACACCATGTAACCTCCAATATAGCACTGTCATCTGCATAGTAATTCCTCACTTTGGATTATTATTATACCTTAAAAACAAAAGAGAAACCTGAAAACATTATCAGAATGCTGTTCAAGTTTGCTTTACTTGCTTTTTAAATGCATTGACTGATATTGCCATTAAGTTACTGAAGCAACAAGACATCAAAATATCATTTATAGGAAAACCTTTGTTTCAAAGGTATTAGCTCAAGATATCATGAGAAATTTGCAAGTGGCTGAAATTTCTCCTTTTAATATTCTGAGCTAAAATATGAAGTCGAAACAATATTTTGTTCAAAACACACAAGCATTTCCAGCCTCGTGTTTGCTATAAATGTGTTTTGATAATTGCTCAGAAACCTTTTTACCATATGTAATTTCACTTGAACAATTCTTACAACAGTTTATGAACAATGAAATATGAGCACTGCTGAAGTGATTTTGTTTGAACTGACATTATTAAAACCACATTTTCCCAGTTGTATCACTTTTGGCATAAGCTAAAGAAATATTGAGTGAGAATCCATCTGAAAATTATAAACATAGAAACTTAATTTTTAAACTGGAAGCCTCTTAAATGGTCCACTTTCCATATCTAAAACATTATAACAATTTGTCAGTTTTCACTAAAGAGCCCAAATTCCATGGTTAGTATTAACAGCTCATTATTAGAAATAAAGAAATGAGTCAAGAGACATGCTGATGCTGCTAAGAAACAGGAGACTTTCAAAAAGCCAGCGAGTTTTGAGTTTTGAGTTTTAGGCATATTTTATTTCCTGACAAGCTATTTCTTCAGAAATGCTGAAGTCCATGTAATACAAGAGTTTGAAAACACGTAACTCAAGGAATATTCCTTAGTACAGAATTCCTTATTCCTTGTACAGAATTGCATATATATTCATTAAGCATTCCCAAAAGAAAGAACATAGTAAACAAAATTTGCTGCATAATGATACTCAGCATTGAATATATACTGAGCTAGTTGTCCTCAATGATATGAGAAAACCCTGTGAGAATTTACTCATGGCAGCAAGCTGTCCCCAAGATTTCAAACTCTGATTTCAGACAACAGTCCTTCAAAGAAATGCTGTTTTGTCTACTGTGAGGTATTCTTCAAACAGTTTCTTCTTTATGAGCTTATGCCAGCAGAACGGCATAGGGAGTAGGCTTAACAAAATACTTCTGAAAGCCTGTTTCCTTTACAAAATATCTTGATTTTGAGTATTTGAACAGAAAAAGGAAAACAGATAACTTATTTAAAAGTGGCAACAAAAGCAAAAATAAAACTAAGTGGTATCTTGAGGGTTCTATAACTTACTGGCAACAAAGTAAATCAATAGATTACAATGCAGGACTAATTACACTATTTCAATTGATCTATAAATACCAAAGATTTGTTATGACGGTGCTCCTACCAGCTTTGTTTAGTCTTAAATATACACAGAATGCCCACATAAATCTAGGCAAAGAACCAAGCATCTGCATCCATACGCACATCTTCCCAGACTGCACAGTACCATTTTAATAGTATTTTTTCTGGTTATCAAGCAAATAATTTTATAAGAGCTATTACCAACTTTTGCATGAGTTGCATGGAAAAATATTACCTGAAGCTAACTCTGTAAACTCGCCTAGCTGCTTAAACTCTAAGTAGCTTTGAAACTGGTAAAAGCAGTAGAAGTATTTTACAAATCACAGATACATAGAACTGGTTAGCTACCATTAACTTAATATGAGGCCATCTAGTCTACAGAAAACTAAAAAATTGTTTTAAATGTTTCTCATTTTGTAGAATAATATGGTCAGTGACACACTGTTTATGCTATTACATTTGTAACATGAGGTTATAGGGAAAGTCAATGACTTTTTTTCCTATTGATTCAAAAAGTAGGCCAAAGCTGTACCCATCTGGAAAGTACATTTTCAAAATTTTACTTAACTGTGTTAAACAGACTAAGAAAAAACAATCAAATTTGAAAATGTAATTCTGCCTTTACTGTCAATAACATATGGTATACTAGGTTATAAAGCATTTTCACATAGATGCAGAGTGTTTCCTAATTACAATGACAAGTATTTTCTGAAATATAAGATACTATATGGTAGGTTAAATTGCAAAGCAAATCTAAAGTTCTAATTCTCATGCCACATTAGTTTCAGCATTGCTTAATTCCTTTGACATTTCTTTTTCAAGTACAGTTAGCATTTGCTTCAGAAGATCTAAATAGTACTTTCTTTTGGTCTTCACAAAGAATAATTTGTTCTCATATTCATTTTATACCTCTTCAGAGGTCAGAGGACAAAACTTAGACTTTGCTCTATCAAACCAGTTTAAACTCAATGGAACCTTATTCATTTTAAGCCAGCTCTTAAAATAAATAAATAAAAGCAAGCTTTAGAGCAAATCTGTATCCAAGTTACGCTACAATTCAGATACTGCAATTCGTAGGCTCAGGGCCCAGTGAAAACTGTGTAGTCCCACAAAGCTCAATAGTCATTTTTCCCCCTCTTCCCTCCCCTCCCCCCCCCAGCTTTCGCTTGCAATTAGAATGGAAATTTTTCTGACAAAGCTTCAAGGTTACACACTCTGTCTGCAGCTCAGAGTACAACAAGTAGATTCTGAAGACTCAATCCAAGCATCGATTACTAAATCAGAGTAGCCTCGCAGAAAAGAAATCTTAAGAACACAAATCTTAGTTTCAAGGGAGAAGACTAGAAACACTAAAAAAGGAAAAGAAAAGCCTTTTGGGGGGAAGAAAGAGTATAACAAGTTGGGAGGGGGAGGAAAATGACTCAGATGAAATTTTAAAATCATAAAAATTAGAATTTTTGAACCATGTTCAGATTTCAGTGCTCCCATAAAGAGAAGTTTAAAGAAAGAAAGCTTTAGCTGGAAATATCTTTATTTTAACTACTTAAATTTTAACTGAAAATGGCTCTTACTTTTCTCAAAAGGCTATGAATTTTAGTGTTAAGCTACCAATGAACTTAAGAAAACCTTTGCTAGCAGATCACATACTAGCCTCTGCACAATACACCTTGTACCATGAAAAAAGAAAGAAAAGAAAAAAAAAAAGCCCGTCGTTATTTCAGGACTGTCCATTTATTTGTGCACAGCACCTCTGAATTGTGAAATTCACCTGGCTAGTAGAAACCTGCTCTAATATTAGACTTTTCAAATTAAAACAGAGTTTAAAATATAGAAAAGAAACCTGTATTGAAGGTGCAGAAGTACAGTCCTCCTTACCTGAATCCAGGTAAAAGATATTTTGTAACTTATTAAAAGATACAAGTATGAGGACTAACTTAGGTAAAAAAACCACAGAGCAGCAATAACTTAGGTTAGTGAGAAAATGTTATAGGTGCTTATAACTTAGCAAAATTAAGTTTAGATGTTCACGGAAATAGAAACTGTCAGACATGTTTCAACTTGCATTTGTACAGTACACTAGGGCTCTGAAGCTGTCCTGAAGAGACATTTCCACACATATTCCATTAGCAAATAAATGTAAGTTTGCAAGTATTGTTGCATTATCACACTAAGTTTGTAAAAGCAGTGAAGTATGGAAGAGTTAATAGAGCTGCTATCACACACTTATGCTATTCTGCTGCCCCGTTGCATTGTGATATATATGTATCATTATATATCACATATATGTTTTTAAGAAAAACTTTATATATAAGCAAAACATTTTCATCTCACTTGTTAGCAACCAAAGAAATTTACTCCTATGATACATGTATATATACAGTTTAAATACGAGATTATGTGAACCACAATGTTATATTATTATACATTGCTGTAAGTCATCTGTAAGCAGAACAAATCATCCTGCATCCTAGGATTTTTTATGTGCATCAGTGTACCCAAACAGTTTTGAATCTAATACTCTCCAGCCCAATTAATCAGACAAGTTTCCATGGCTTTGCATCATTTTCTGTTGCATCAGTCTCATGAAATGTATCAGTGCAGAACATATGGAACTGTGAAGAAGCCTTGTGTGTCCAACAGACTGCATTCAGCACAAACTTTTCAAAGCACAGCTAACAAAAGTTGAGAAAATGTCAAATTTTCCACTGTGTTTGTGAACTAGAAAAGACTATGGGTGGTTGACCATACAAATTGCTATTCTGGTAAATCACGAGTTATAAGCTACTTGCAAGATATCTCAGACCCCATGCTGTAAAGAAATTGATTTAAATACCCAGAAATGCTTTTGCAATGTAAAAAGCCCCCTCTTTCATGCTCTTTTCTCTTTGTCTAAATGTACAAATAACATCCATTTCTTTTAAAAACATTCTGACAATATTGTTGTTTGTGTCAGCTGTGACACATTTGATAAGTAATTTGGATGTGATTCCAAATTTTATTTAGGAAAAAGGCTTCCTATTGGCAACAAGGAGAGTTGAACTGGATGGTGAAATGGACTCTCAAAGATACATACAGATATTCATTAAAATAAAAAGTACAGAACTGATCTGTACAGGTAGATAATAACCTTGGACTAAAATTCACCAGGACATTTTAGAAACAGTAGACTTAATTTCTTAGCCCCACTGAAATGTGATTTTGCGCATGCTATTAGCTTTCATGTTGCTGTTTTTCCCTTTCCGGACAAAGCACAGTTGGTATTTATAAACTATTTAGAGGTTACTTGTAGAAGCATATTGACTTCCAATTAATTGTGTGTTCTTAAAAACCAAATGCATACTTCCCGCATCCAGAGCCTCGCTTATCTGTCTGGATTCTAGACATCTGTCTGCCAGAATAGACTAGTGATAAAGAGCTGTATTTCTTTCTTGCAAAACTCTAAGGCAAATTGTTATTGAACATATTGGTTGTATTTAAAAAGTAACTGCTGAATTAATAATATTCTTAAAATAAACAAAGTACTAATTAGTCTAAAACATACTTTAGATTGTCCTTCATAAGTGAACAAATTAAAATATACAAACCACTAACTAAAGAAATTGTGCTGGAAGAGGGGCTCTACACTTATTTGCTTGATTAACATTTTACAATGAAAAAATCTATCAATCATACCATATAATGTAGTTAAGACACAGAAAATTACTTCTGTGTTCATTACATTTAACATTCCTTCTGCATTCTGCAATGAGGGTACACTGTTACTATATATTAAAATTTTTTTTTTTATGGGTTATGAGAAATAGTTGCTATTAAAGATAATATTTCAGTGAGAGAGATACCAAGATAATATATTCCTACTATGATGTTAAAGAAAATATACAAGCTAAGGTAGTTGAACAACAACATAATAGCTTATAACAATATAATAATTTTAATTGAAAGAGCTGGATTATGTACAGTTTTTTTATTATTTCTGGATGAAATAATAGTACAGTCACAGCTAGTAGAGATCAAGAGCACCACATAATTTCGTAATTTGTTTTGAGAATAAATTTGATCGATGACATTATGCTAAACATTTATGTTTCAAGACCTCATCACAACTCACATCAACTGCACTACAATTTGTACTCAAAATTATTTTTACCCAAAAGTATTTGGAAAGTCTATGCCTATGTGGTTTCAAAGAAAGTTATCTCCAGGTCTGGCTTCTATATACCATGCACTTTCTCCTGTCCACTTTCCATCCACAGAAGTTCCACACTAAAGTTAATCCACATTTCTCCCCCACCCCATTTAGACACATCTGACTGTCTTAAAGCAAATCTCTTAATGTCAGCCTTGGCCCATGTAAGACAGAGACAGAAACCTGGTGGTTGAAATGGAATAACCGTTCAGGGCTAAAGTCACAGGCTGAGTCCTAACTTTCTTCAGTGTCAACTGCATTGAAGTAACTGCATGCTAATGTCACAGTAACATTATACAGACCAAACAGATTTCTGAAAACCTGATTATATTCTACAAGTAATACTTCTTTCTGAAAAAGATGACATGAGAAAGAAGTGTATCTTAAAAACAAAAGTTCCTCTGCTGAGCTTCCACATGCAGAATTGTGAATGATACATGGGGACCCATTTCCTAAAACTGCTGCCTAACGTTAAAAGACCTACGTGCAGCAGGTTGCAAATAGCTCCCAAGGGAGCTAAGCACCCTCGATGGAATTAGGCCCATATGCCCCGATTAGTACTGTAGCTGAAGAGAAGCTGAGAAGTAGTTTCAATTTTTATCTCATCTTTAAATTCAAGGATCCTCATTTCACTAAATCATTGGTTTTTAGTAGGATCATAAAGTACTTTCCTATTGTCGTTTTATTTCCAATCTAGATCTGGTCCAAGAGTATTCCTTAAGATTCACTCTACAGGCCCAATGCAGCAGTGAACAAAGGACAGAGAGTCTCTCTTACTGAGGCGGAAAAGGGCCTGTGTTCCAGATTTTGTTACTTAAACAGGGGAGGAAAAAAAAAAAACTGACTTTAAGGAACAATCTTCCTTAATGCTTTAATCACTAAAATAATTAATGCATGGTTTAAGTAGTAGACGAGGTATACATTGAAAAGTACATAGAATACTACCACTACCACCAAAATATCAGTTCCTATACTGAAGAGAGCAAGATGTTATTTGTGTCATCAAATCCAGGCTACAATGATGCTTAGCTAAGTAGGAAGAGCTATTAACATTTCATGAAAGGTGATTATAAAAATGTATAAAATTTAATGCGAAATGTGCAGTAATATTAAGTACTCAATGTAGAACTACATTTCCCTATACAGACAGCAGCAGATTTTCTTTCTTTTAAACTACCAAAAAAAAGTGAGATAACACAGGAAAGCTGATGCTATAAATGAGCATACCTATCTCTTTATATAAGCAACAAAAACATTCAGCATTTATTTTTATTTTGGAATTATCTGAGGACACTCCAGATTTGAACAGACAAAGAGGGAAATAGATCTAAGTTGTAATATTTTACCATATTGAATTATCACTAGAAATTCTAAAGGACAGATCTTACTGGGTATTCAATTACATTCCCACATGTGAGTTCCTAAAACTTCAGTACTTCACAATTACTGAGAAGTATTATATTTCCTGACAATACAGTAGATTTTTTTTCCCAAAAAACAGTGCAGATGGATTTTAGCTGCACAGTTCCCATTGACATTAATGGGAGTAATTTGCATAAAACCCCTATTCTGTATTTAAAATTTCAGAGATGGTTTTTAAGTGTAATTTTCTAAAGTGTAATTTTCTCAAAGCCACATAATACGCATTGCATTTTATTATTCAGCCTGTCTGAAGCTCATTCAGATCTTATCTTTCCTCTCTGCAAATTTTGTCAAGATAAAAGGAAAGCTGCAGGAAGAATGATTATTAGAGAGTATAGACATGTCAGTGTCAATATCAATTACCTTCTTACAAACCAGGAAGGTAAGTAATATTTAGTCTGCTTTAGGACATAATTGTGGGTAAAATTGTAGTATACCTACTAGTATTGATTAAAGTCCCTATGCTGAGAATTTTGTAGGAACAGTGTGTTGTTTCTACCAATCATCTTACAAGAGCACATAAAGTAGAGTTGAAAAGGAAAAAGAAGTTCATGATATGAATATTAATCAGTTGCACCTGCCCTTTTGTAAAGCATAAAACATGTATTTGAGGAATACGCTCATCCTAACCAGAGATTTTAGGAGAGATTATATTACATTACCTGCTATGTGACATTTAGGAAATAAGAACACAAAACTAAGATTTTTATCTATCAAATCTTGGAAAATTCAAGATTAGTTCAGTACATGATTACTGCATATAAACTAACTCTTCAAAATGAATTATAAAGTAGAGCTATATACACTACAGATAGACCAGCAATAGGTTACAGTCTCTCCCTCTCTCTCTACTGTGAAGCAGGTAATAGAAAAAATACACTACTATCAATTAGTTTAGGATATCAGATGTTTCCTGAATTGAGGCCTCTTATTGCAGCTCCCTGCTTTTACTTGCTCCCCTTGCTTATTCTAGGCTGCATTCCCACATGCACAGGTTAAACCAGAAACAAATGACTGACAGTTTTGGTTTAGTTTTCAGAGGAGAGGGGGAAATAAAAGAAACAATCTTCTTAGATTTTTTTTTTTTTTTGTTAAAATGTATGGAATAGGGGAATTCCTGTGCAATAAATTAACTGACAGAACCAGCAATGAACAGATCATTAAAACAGATGACATTAATATCATGTAATGATTAAAAATATATTTATTGCTGTTACACTTGTTTCAGGAAGTGTAAAGAGTCTGTACTGCTATTTAACAAGCTACATTAAATGCAAAGTTAGAATTGCCAAAAAACTGAGAAAACAGTTCCAGTAAAACAATAATCACTAGCTTATTTCCTCGACGACTTTCAGTAAGGTCAAATAGAAAACTTTTCTTGTTACTAAAATTTGGGAGAATTTTTAATTATTTTAAGTTTTAACATGCCATGTTCTTGAAAGTATTTAAGCACAATCATACTAATGCATATCAATCCATGGAAATAGGCATAAGAATCTTTTAATTAAAACTCCCATTAGGCTTTTCCTTTTCTTTGTGTGTCAGACCTGAACAGAGTTATCAAAACCTTTTAAGTTCTTAATGGGCCTCTTAAAGTTTAGCCCTAATATCTGAAAGGCAAATAAAAGTGGTGTTTGAGGTCTCTGTAGAGAGTGGGTGGGTGGAGCTGTTCTTATTTTCTTAGGAGAATGAATTTGAAACTGAAAGATATTGATTTTACTTATTTTTTGGTTGGATAGATTTGAGCATAATGATGGATTTAATACTCTTGTCTGAGAAGATCTACTGTGGAATAAGTTATCAAAACCAAACAGAATGCTCCAGGCTTGGATGGCATACACAACCCCAACAACAAATATAAAAATGGAACACACACACGTCACTTCAACTATTGTAATCTTACTAACTCACCAAACCCAGATCTGAAGCCATCTTGAGGTAAGCATAACCTATTTAGATAGCCATGGTCCACAAGGTAGGAGTCTATATGACTTTCTTACTGATATTTTGTAAACAATAGAGATAAGCCATGGCCTAAGTTTTACAGTTACAAAACTCTCAAAAGGAAAGACTGTTGAAAGAAAATAAATTAAACATACCTAAATTTAGGTATATCTTTCTTACCATGGCTTCTTTGCAAAGTTTTCAAATGAAAAAAAAATAGAAAGGGTCAGGAAAATAAACCCTCTATACCATAGAAGAATAGTAAATAATTTTACTGTAAGATAACAAAAGCCACTGTTCACAAAGTGTAGCTGGATTGCTTAAACTAGCATCTTGGTAACATGAAATCAGGACAAATGATATTGTAAAAGCAAAAAAGATATAGTAACATTTCGCAAAACAGCTTCATCCAAAATATATTGGATTTGTGCTCACAGTGCAGATCACATTCTCAGTAAAAATATCACAGTCCAAATTAACTATAATAGTTAAACTCATTAAAAACCTGGATATGAGAATAATAGTGGGGAATGGTTTTCTATGGGAATTATTGCATGATTATTATGAATTGTTGAAAAACACAAGCTTGGGAACAATATTTTTAGCAGACAAAGAATATTTAACATGCCAAATAATGATAAATGGTGCTTATAAAAATTAATATAAAATATTAGTATGCATCTGTGAGTAAATGGGGTTGTTATACTTGTTTTCGTAAAAAGAAAGAAAGAAGTTTACTACGAGTTGGAGAATTGGGTAGACCATTCTTGCAGCCATACAGACACGCTAGGTTACAAGAGAATTGATCACGCTATAAAAGATACTTGCACTGGACATTTCAGAATACTAGATACTGCTAGGAAAAAAAAAGGCATAAGAAGTGAAAGCCTTTAGAAGCTGAAACTAGATAAAATTAATGTGGAAAGAGAGCTCTTCAAAGGAAAGCAGAATGTTTTTTGATGCATCACTGTATTTTGTCAGAAGCTCACTGATACCACCAATTAATCTTATAAGCATCCAACCTCTCTATTCTCTTAGTTTGTGCAGTATGAGAGCTTATTTAAGCTCTTCATTTCACACAATTTATTCTTTAGCTCCTCAGTTCAATTTTTGTTCCCTGCATTGATTCAAAACCTCCAAATCAATACATTGAGAGAGTATTGTCTGGTCTCCTGGAGGGTCTCTCTCATCATTGCTTATAGACAAATATAAGCATATTCCTGCCCAATATTTGATTAGGATGATTTCTGCCACCTGTTAAAGCATGTTGAGTAAATCAAGGTGGGACTGGATTCATTATTCCTAATAGCGACAGACACTTGCAACCAATATTCTTTTATTTTCATTATGAAGTGTAATCTTAGAAGCATTTTTGCATAAACTTAGTATTCAGATCAGGTTAAATCACAATAGAGCAGCAAGCCCATCAATAAATATTTTCAAAGGCCACCAAATAAGTATTGCAAAGAATTTCTAGAACTTTGACTGACGGTTTTCTTAAGATGGGCCACTGCTGTAATTTTTTCTAGGTTGCTCACAACACATTTCACATTAAACTACACAGAAGTCTTACTCCTAAGGAAGAAAAGACCAAAAAAAAAAAATCTAAGTTTAGATGTAAAATGACAAAAACATTTTTGCTACATACTAAAAAAGTTGCAAGGCTTAAGGCAAAGAGACAGCTGAAAATTATTCCAAGTGAATCAAAAGCAAAAGAAACATCAGATAAAAATTCATGAAGCTACACAAAGAACTAGATGAATTTACATTTGCTATAAGGTCAAAAAAAAAAGGCTTCAAAACAAAATCTCATTTTCCAATTTCCATCTAAAATCAAGTTAAAGGAGTTAGTGACTAGAGTCTTTTAATCTCAAACATCTGTAAATGAAAATAAATTTTCAAAGACATTGTGTATACTTTCTTTTGGAAAAGTGATCAGGATAAATTAACCAATGAAGAAAGAGTTGAAACTCCTGAGGTATTTTCCTAGTGTTAAAAAGAAACATTTTCTACCAAAGAAAACATAGAACAGAAGTCTTAGGATGTTTTTAAAATATAGATATCAACAAGAGACAAATTTAAAATCAAGCATTTAGTCAATCTAACTAGAGTCAATCTAAAAGGAATCTAATTCTATTTTTATAATTTGGCAATATAATTTACAGTTTTCAAAACACAACACTTATTTGAGGCCAGTGCTGCATTTACTTCATTGACAATATAATACTGCATAGCTGCAGGGTATACTGGTGTTAAAAAAAAAAAAAAGTGAAGTACGTAATTCCTCTCATTTCAAAATAGAACTTAATTAGCAAATAATAATCAGAAAAGTGAAAAAAAATAAATCATATATTAAGTGGATCATTATTTATTTAAAATGATGAAGCTAAGGTACATCCTAGTTTGTCTACATACCAATAAAGCTGATTGCACTTGCCACCATTATAACCCAAGTTCATCATTCTGTGATATTTGTATATTGATTTTGTATATTTTTCACATTATAAACACTATGCATGCTACAGGACATAACTTTCACTTCAATGATTCAACCTTACTTATGAGAACACACCACAGAAGTCTAATATGTACACTAAGTTCCGCAGTTCATTTAGACCATGTATTTACTACACCCCATGCTGTTCAAGTTCCCATATTCTACATAGGTTCATAAGCAAAAAGCCAAAACAAAGGTTAAGTAAATATATTTCTCTGCCCTCCTCTTGCACTAGAAAGGCCTACATATATCATCTACTAAATAATGCAAATAGATATTAAATCTGTGGCAGGGAGTGGCAGGGGGTGGGGAAACTATTGAAAAAGGGAAGCAGTGGAAAAGAATGAGTTAAAAAGTTCGGCTGACAAAAAAAGTTAGAAGAGTTTGAATAATATAAAGAACAGCCTTGATGATCTGAAGAACAAGAGGCAGTAAAGGAGGAGTGGGGAAAAAAAAGCTGAAATGCATAAATTTATGTAGCAACAACCACTTCAACCCTCTAGCATCGTTCATAATCTTAGAAATGCAATTTGTGCAAATGGGAGCAGGAGTGAAGGTTCACCCACCTTATATATAAACCAAATCTCTTCTAGCTTTGTTTTGCCACTGTGATTGTAATTTGTGATTATGATTTGCCATTGTAATATAACATGAAAAAATATATGCATCAAGAATCTCATAACATAGTTGACATCAGCATGATATAGATTGTATTTTCATCAACCCCAATTATATTAGGAAGGCCCAAAGACCATTATCTCATCTATTCAGAGGCTAACTAGAAAGCTAGTTCCTAGGAAACAATGTGAAAAGGTCAAATTGACTAAGGTAAAAGATAATCAGATTAACTCCATATAACACTAGTTCATATTTTAGTCTTTGTTGTCAATATGTGCAACATGTACATGACACATGAAAATAAGTCAATGCTAATTAAAAGCTAGATCAGACACGTGGACCTCATCATCCATTAAAATAACAAGATGAGATTAACCTTTTCCACAGCAGTGATTTTCAGTGTCAGGAACACAAAAGAGAAGTACACAAAGAGGTTCAGTGCAATTGTAAAAACACACCTTTTCCTCCTCTTCTAGCCCCAGAGACTTTCTGAGTAAAAGTTTACAGCTGTGTGTTGCTAAAGAGTTGGCAATAGAAGCATCAGGAAACAGCATGATACAAAAACCTTATGCTTCCTTTAATTCCAGACTTCGACATCCTTTTTTTCCCCCTACACAGAATGCCTATGAATTAAGCCATACAGAAGTTGTTTTACAGAGAGATTTTATAGATGTCTTTCCTAACAGTCTTTCAAAAAAAAAAAGAAAAAAAGACTTTGAATATGTAGTGAGAAATAGCATAAGTAACATGTTTATTTGATATCAGCTTATTTACATGTAATGATTGTACCAGGTCTTAAAAAAAAAAAAAAGCTACACTTTTGAATACTACTGCTCATAAAGGGTTAGCAGATTAGAATGCAAGATTTTCTCTCTGCCTCTGAGAAAAACAGAATAACAAATTAAGTTTTATAAGATTTCTTGATGACAGTTAGACCAAGGATCAAAGCCGTAGGGAACAGATACAGGGTTTAGGGACCCTCCGAATAGAGAGAATTCTCATATACATTAGAACTGACAACAGCACTGATATGCTTAAGGAAATCTCTGTTCTTAATCTTCAGAATTCACTGCTGCATCTTACTGCAATGCATTTTTTTCCTCCCTCTCTCTCTCTCTCTTTAGGGCAGAGAAGTTAAGAGGATCAAGTTTTATGACTTGTCAGAGCCTGCAGGCAAACAGGATTTTCAGATAAACACTGAACTTTAAACCTCAGGTTATTTGGAGACTAGGTCACACCAAAAATAAATAAATAAATAAAATAAAATAAAATAAATAAAACAAAACAACAACAACACACAAACTCAGACTATTTATGAATCCTGAATACTACCTTTTTTTTTTTTTTTTTTGGACTATAAAACCCTACATGGAATAAGGTCATTGAACACTAAGCCTGTCTATATTGTAGAGATGTTTCACTATAATGTAGAACATGCTATTAGTCATGGAGACCATTCATAATCTTTAAGCAAAATACTAAATACAAAACATGCATTTTGAGCTTTGTGCCTACACATTCTAATTTGTCTTTAGTAAATTGATATTATATATCTATTTTCTGTTATTTTTTTTTTTATTTCAAGCAAGTCATTATTGCCCAAGTACCTCTTACTTGGGCCTAAATCTGATTTTACTGAGGCTTAAATTAAGAAGCAGAGCTGAACTTCCTCACTAACAGCAACCAGTAGCTATAGGGGCACAGAGAAGAAAGAGGCAGATTTTTCACAGAATGCCGAACAAAAATATTCTGATCTACAGAAATAATGTAGAAAACACTGACTGGTGTGCACCTGAATCTGATCCCATTAACACTTCTATAAAACAAGACAAAATAGCAACTGGATAGGAAATAGCTTGAATTAGCTTGATAAAGACAGTTAAAAGTTGTCCACAAAGACTATTAAGAAAAAACAAAGTTCATCCCCTCTTCCATAGTGTCTCTACAACCCACCTGTTCAATTGGGCAAATACCTTTTCCCCGCATTGTAGCTCTCTCCCTGCCATAACCACAAGCATAAACTAAGCTGGAACTCTCAAATTTATCCTCGCTCACCTGATCTTTGCTCCTCCTTCCTCCCCAGCCACCGGTTGCTCTTAGTTCTGCAATACCACCCTGACTTTAACAGATGCAAAGACATTAACTGCAGATGATCAGAATCAGGCTTAAGTAAGAGGTATCCAGATGATAATGATGATGACTAAATTAGCAGTCTTCACTGATTACCTTTTGAGATTAAAAACAAACTCCCTACTCATAATAATATGATACCCAGTGAGGCACTGTAGTTAGTTTTATGGATCCTCTTCTTTCATCCATTACCTGTTTGAATCCACCTGCCTTGCAAAGGAGAACTCTGCAAGCCTGTGTTAGGCAGGCTTAGCCTGCTCTGGAACACACGTGTGAATGTATGGATTATCCTCTGCATTTCTTTGCTTCTGGCAAAGAATCAGCAACTGACTGTCATTGCTCGTTGGCTGCCTTCTTCCTGTTTATACCTGTAAATCTCACAGCATACATTTGTTCACTGAAGACGTTGCCTAGACATCGCTTTCATTGTCAGAGCCATGCAAATCATAAGAAAATTCATTAGGATGCAAGAAGCACTCTCTAGTGATTTGAGGTGGGAACCTAAGTATTAACAAATTATCTACAATACTTCAACAGCAGTGCAGAAAGGTTCCCAAATGGAAAGTCCCCTACAAACTTTTTCATTGTTTTGACTAATGCAGATTGAAAGATTAATTGGCCTAACAAGAAATTCACGTACTGTGATATAGTCTGATATTTTTCAACATAACCACATAAATGTAATCCATGCAGTTTGATGATTGAAGGTGACTGGAAATGAAGTTTTCAGGAATGCTCTGATGATCTTTCTCCTTTCTAGGTCAAGCCAGTGGTGATAGATATGATAGATGAGGCAGAATTAGACCAATGTCTACCTGTTTAGAAAAAAAAATGGCTACAATCTATTTCAGGCAAAGCCAGTTCTACCTTCTTGAGGCCAGTCTGACTTCCAAGCAAACCAGAAGAGCTGCACACAAGCTAGGACTATACATGCTGGTAGAGGGTCTGTACTGGGGGGAAGAAGCATGTAGAAGATGCTGATATGAACATTCCTGGGGTGCTTTGGACCTCAGATATCCAGCCTCATGTTGCCCAAAAGTAGGAGGCCTGTTGGGAAGTTCTCATTTTATAAGCTACTCTACAGTATTTTACAGAATTTTACAAGCTACTCCAGAGCAGATAATTCCTTCTTTTCTTGAGTTTGCTAGGTACCATCACATGGTCACATTATACCAACGAAACCTTTTATACCTTCACTGGCTACAGATATATTTGTGATTTCAGTGAACAACACAGTTATTGTTTAGCTCATTTTCTTTTTTCTTTTTCCAGGGCATTTTGATGATTTTCATGAGAAACTATTAAAGATAAGCTACTTAAATATGACCAGATAATTAATGATATTACATAAATAAAGCTAAACAGTAGCATTGTTTTGAAGAGTGGAAAAATATGCACCTTTTATTGGGGGCACCACGGTATTTTGGAGGGCCTGGACTTGTGTGTTCATATATGCAGAATAGTCCCTGTCTAAAACAAAGTGAGACAGTCACAAGAACTCAGCTCTTCCCTTGTTTTCCTATTTCATATATAAACCATGCAATCAAACATTTGATCTTTGTCAGGCTAGAACAACTGCAGGGCTTAGAGCTACACGGTCTGAATTATAAGGGTTTGGAAACCAATTGCTTAGAGCTATATGTCATAAATTATTCCAGATTTTTTGTTAGAAATTTTCCAGAAAAATAGACCAAATGTTTGGAAGTCAGCTGCTCATTTTAGATACTGGATATTAAAAGTACCATTGTAATAACAAAGTAGTTCCAATTAATGACTAATAAAATTAGACCTTCAGATAAAAATCATCTTCTTGTGAAAACCGTTCAAAGTGGAAACTTTTTATTAATAGACTATAAAATGAATTAGCAAGTCTAGTCAATAAAAAAATCTTGTAATTCCTACTGCTTAAGTTAAACACACAGAACTACATTTCTATGTAGTAATAAATTGCTGTGTATTTTCAGGATATAAAAAGTAAAGTTGAGAAATGGGCAATACCCATGGCATTAGAACTAACTTTTGGTTACCATCGAAACATGGCAAATTCTCATATTTATAACAGATTACCCTGGCTTTAACCAAGCAAATATTGTGGCCCAGGCTCAAAACTTAGTTATTTAAATACATAAGGCATATTTACTATGATTTTTCTGCATTGTTCTAACAAAAAAAAAATTAATATTGGAGACTGAAACTGCCTGTGTGAAGTGCTGGTCTCTTAATTAAAGGCAGCACAATGATTTTCTAAGGAAAAATGATTTTCTAAGGAAAAACGGCACGTAGACTCTCACACATTGCAGCACTGAAAACATCTAGCAGTGAGACCAATTTTACTAGTGATTTCCAACACTGAAGAAGGATATGAGTTCCACCCAATTATGGTGTCAAAATTTAAATCAGCTCCATGCCTTAATCTAGCTAAACTAGCAAAATATGACCATATTATCATCAAAGTATTATCCAAAGTATACTATTATATATATTTTTTATATATATATATATATATATATATAAAATGTATTATATATAGTCTATTGCAAATAGTCTAAAAAACCCAGGTATACTGTGAAAACCAAGAACACGGACACTGCCATCAGCAGAGAAAGATAATGACATATTTGAATATTCTATTATAAGAGAAATGTATGTTTATAGCCCCTTTTTGAATGCAATTCAAGTACACAGAGAAGTAAGAAAAGTCCTGAGGCAATGTCGAAACTGGGAGGTAGACGAGCTTCAGGGATTTTTTTTTTTTACTGTTCTATGAAGAACCAGGTGACTTAGTTGGCAAAACATCCGGGAATTTCCTACTGACCTGCATGTCAATAGGATTTGTTTCCTTTGGAAATAACCAGGACGAGAGGGACCACGCAGCTCTGCATCACATTCCTGTATAAAGTCAGCAAACCACCAAACCACATACCTCCTGGGTCTGAAAATTAAGAAAAAGCTCTAGGCTAAATTCCGTCATATGAAATCAATGGTGTGGAGATGTAGATGAACAAACGACCAAGAAAATGAGAGAGGGACAGGGAGAGAGAAAGGGAGATTAATTAATTAATTAATTTGCACAGAGGGAAGAAGAAAGAGGAGGTGGAACTCTCAGAATGGACGTGACGTTCTGGGGCCTTACAAGGTCCCAATTAAGCTCTGAATTTCAAAGGTCTTTTGATGAGGAAAATAGTGGAATTTATTTTTCTTTCTTCCAGTGAGGCAAGAAACTTCCATTGTTTCTATGACCTAGATAAAATAGCATCCAACAGTAGTGGGTAAACTACAAAACCCATCAGTTTTTTTAAATCAACTCAGGCACAGACACATTTTCAAAATATACCACAGTTTATTAATAAGATAAATATTATTAATCATCTGAGACAGATTTGAACATTTCAAATGTTTTAAATTATCAAGTTGGATTATTTATTGCAGATAAATGATGAATATGAGGCAAGAAAGATGTCTTCAATAACTATTGAAGACATTGTAGAGGGTATTTGCAAATGGGAGGAAACCAAGTCAGTATAAAGATAGGCAATACAAATGTTTTCCTGAGTAAAATGTTTTCAAACGGTTATGGTGAACAGCATATCAACAGACTTTGTGCCACAAATATTATTTGTTGAAACATGAAGAAATTCTCAATTTAGTTCATAATATATTTTACTTTTATTACAGTAGTAAATTAAGGAATATTTTATCTTTTTCACTGTCATTAGGAAGGATTTTGCTGCCTTCAATAGCAGTTATCTCTTTCCCAAGTAATATATCTGGCAATTGATTTAGATTTTTATATCCATATGATGTTTAAATTATTTTCACAACACAATGAGATAAAATATCTTTAAACCTCTTGAGTTGCATCAATAAAACCCCACAATTATTATATTGGATATATCAATTGTAAAATATATATAATTTAATTATTTGTTATAATAATTCTATTAAATATAATTAATTATATAATTTCTGTACATAAGGAGCAAAATTTGTTTATAATTCATTTTAATCATCACCACTTTTGTGATATGAATACCTGCTCTCAACAGGAACACAATTTTTTTGTGTGTTAATACCTAAGCATCAATGGGATTGGGTTTTTTTCTATTCTAACATTTGGAGCTGCTCTGGTTAGACTACAGTCCAATTTAGATCGAATTCCCATTTACTAAGGCAAGAGTGATTACTCTTTCTTTTAATCTATGCACTCATAAACTTGCATATATATTGCATGATCACAGTGAATACTACTTTGCTGACATTCATTACCATCTTGTAAT
Organism: Rhea pennata; assembly: GCF_028389875.1. NCBI lineage: Eukaryota > Metazoa > Chordata > Aves > Rheiformes > Rheidae > Rhea > Rhea pennata. Next base: position 43,321,947 of record NC_084666.1, on the reverse strand, counting down.
AAATATTCTATCTTGATTAACTTAATCTAAACATTTGAAATATTAAATGCTTGATTGAAGCAGCAAATCTCATTAACAATATTATTTAAATATTTTGAATATCCATATCTATGCCAGAACTGATTTTAAAAATTCACTTTAGAATAGTTTTGCATTTCTATTTGCTGTAAACTAATGCATATCCATAATACCAGAACTGAACTCTACTAAACCACCTAGCATTTTACCAAGAATATTGCCTAGAAAATAATAAATGCCCACATTTTCTTTGCTAAAACCAGAATAAAATTTTATTTCATATTTTCATTATTCTTTTTCCTATTTCTGTATAGTCTCTTCTATCATTCAACCTTAGCTTTTTCAAAAATACAAAACCAACATACAGGATGTGCCATGAACTTCTGCATTTTACAGCATTTGCTTCTGTTGTATATGTATGCTTTTTTCAGTTTTATTTTTTCATTTTACATATGCTCTTCAATAAAATATAATTAATAAAGTATAAGGAATGAAAAATAGGTGGAAAATCTCTCTACATTTGATGCATATATATGTGATGTGTGTGTGTAGTCCTGTCAATGTTAACCTTGTAATGTTTATTACAGCCTCCTCCAATGCAAGAGTTATTAGATGAAAAGAAGTATTATTAGGGAACGGCAACATACTGTTACTTCCACATGTAACCTAATATTAATACCGATGGCCATCTATATCAGAGAAAAAGTGTTTACTTTACCTCACCTCCTGCCCTCGATTCTTCTCACATTCTTGAAGTGTTTCTTTTGTACATGTACTTTCTCTCTCCTACGATTTATTCCATGGATACCCTGTTAGTTTCTCTAATTCTTTCTAGATTTCAGAGTGTTTTTCTTGCACCATGTTGTTGTTACTTTGTTTAAAGCTGACAAATAGAAATAAACTAATAAGTGAAAATTTTCTGGTTTTGCCAAAAGCTCAGAGGGAAATGCTGTGGTTAAGCACATATGCAGGTATTTCCTTGACGGGGGCGTGATGCATTCTTTGTTCTGGTTGAACACCATTCCGCAGAGGACACACGATTTCATAATCAAATTTAAATTTGCATATTTTATTTTTTATTTGTTAGAAATTTCCTATGTTTAACATACACAGTTACAATAATAGGCTAATAGACTAACATTTTAATTGTATTTAAGCAGAACTCTCAATGGCTTCAGTTATGAGTACCTTCTCCCTATACAATGACATAGGAATGCATGAGATCGGGTCATTTTTAATTTCCAATCACTACTCCAATAAATACAAGCAATAACAGGCTGGCAAGTAACTTATCCCTTGAACATGTAATAAAAGTGAGAAATAATAGAGAATAGCAGTACCTTGTGGCGTAATCTTACTAGAGGCTGATAGGGCTTAAAGTTGTATCCTTCCTTGGCTGGCCACCCGTCTGTTCCCAACAAAATGCATCCAAGAAATAAAACAGCGGACCACAACATAAACATCTTTACAGGTCTGTTTCTGTCAAAATAAAATATCATAGTTCAGTGACAGATTGCACTATAATTTTGGTGCAAGTCATACAATATAAGCTTACAATACTGCTAGTCAAGTCAGTTTGCGGACTTGAATAAATACAATCAAAACAGCGTAATCCATCTAACAGGAAAAAAAGAAGTAGCAGTATTTGGGACACAATCAACTGGGATATACTGAGCCGAACATTTTCTTATATGCATTCAGTACTCATATGAGACCTTGACTGAAGAAACAATCAGGAAAAGCCTCCAAAAGAAGATAGGACATAACAGAAAAGCAGTGATTTAAAAAAGTCAGCACTATTCTTTCAAATGAAGAAAAAAGTGATCATCAGTGGCAGAGTCACCAGTTTTTTGTTTGTAAGTACAGTCTCTTCTGGTACACTGTTCACATCCTGAAAGATATTAGTGTAAAATATCTGTTATACTCTATTATTATTATCTTACTGGCACTGAACATCTAAACCAGGAGCAAAACTCCGCGTTTTCTGCCAATGTTCTGGACAAATTTTTAAATTACATTATTGAAATTCTGTGTATTCTATAAGCTTTATTGTATGTGTCAGCATTGTAAACTGTAAACTGCAAAGGTAGATTAATCAAAAAAGCTTACTTTGTTTGGTTTCTTCTTCTTTTTTTTTTTTTTTTTTTTTTTTTTTTTGTCCCCAGGAATAGCTGTTACATATGTTTTTGTTGGTAGGGATTTGTATGTACATATCACTTCCTACTTGTTACAGCTGTTTTGTGAGTAACAGGAAAAATAATTTCATCCAGGAGGAGACTTTGAAATAACTCTTAATAAACATTTCACAATATTGTAACATGGTACCTTTTACTCTGAGTGTAGAAGGGATTCAATAGCTATTCTTACTTGCATAAACAGAACCTTGTCGACAGCTGTATAAGAGTACTAAAAATCACACAAGTCAAACAAAACTACAGAACTGTATTATGACACACTGAAACCTGAAGGAAGTAATATTTACATCCAATTTTTCTATTCTGACACAAAGCTTAAAAAATGTAGGCTGATTAGACATCACTTCATAGATAAATTGAAGTGTTTTATAAAGAATGAGAAAAGGAAAGGGTAAGGCCATCTTCTATGGCTGATACAACTTCTTGTTCTTGAGAAAGAACAGAAGGATACGCACACATCCATTTGCAATCTGAATATTTAATTATTCAATTTAAATATTTATTTATTAAATCAACCAACTGGTTGACTTAAAAATTCCAAAATTTATATTATAAAGGTAAACTTTAACAACAAATACTATTATCTGTAGGGTGGATTGCATACAGTATGGTATGCATGTAGTATGTAACCAACTACATGTAGTTAGTTACGTATCTTACCCACCTCATCTGCCCTCAATCAGTTTGTCATCGTGCAGTCACCAGGACATCTCAGTTTGTGATGACTGCAAAGTTCTGGTACATTTGTAAATCATCATAAGCTCATCATAAAACTATTTCCTATTCTTCTGAATACCAAATTTGAGTTTTCCTGACAAAACTGCACTGATCTGATAAGCTAGTCCTACTATACCCAGCTACAGTGACACATTTAAATTAGAGGATGGTTTAGAACCTTTAATCCCTAATATTCTTAAAATAAGGATATTAAATATTGGTATTAGACAGGGAGATACACAGCAATCTACAAAAAAATCTACAAAAAAAAGAACAGAACTGTTTCCAATTTTGAAAATCTTAAGAAACGTAAATTCTGAACTTTAGAGGAAAGAGAAGAGCCTTGCAAGGGGTACTGGAAAATCATAGAGAATTTGTGTCAGAGTTCCTTCTGAGGGAAGACAAAGACGTTAAAACTCTGTAAAAATAAGATCAGAATCATAGAAAGCCTAAATAATCATACTCACAGATTTTATAGGTACATGTGGCATGAGAGTTTCCCCTCATATGATTCCTACTAGACCTACAAATGTTCATTTCACTATGGGCCTCAGTGCCTATTGTAGATATTCAATATTTACTATAGACACTCACCATCTGTATTGAAACTATGTTAAACAGGTAACACAGTAAACCATTCTTCATCACTCTGAGATACGTGCAAGCCATTCTGTTCAGTATTTTTCAATCCAGAAATAGGGGATCAAGAGGCACAGTTTCTACACAAGCTGGCTTACACATGAGTGCGTATTAATTTTTTCCCCTCGTCCCCAGCTGTAAACTTATCCTGCCAATGCAGAGATCTCTGGTAAGAACAAAGATATACATGAATAGGCATAAAAAGTCAGAAGGGTGTCCTAAGAGCCCGGCGTGTGCACAGAATGTTAAAGTCTTGCCGATCATTTCCTTTTTTATAGGAACTCAGCTGAGCATAACAGGTGAGCAAGCAGGGAATCGCTTATCATCCCGTACCATTTTACAGCCACGCTCCTGGCAATACCATTATACAAACCGTGATTTTGACTACCACCGTTCTTCACATAGTGGCAGCCCCCCGTTCGCCTGAAGGCAGGGGCTGCACAGAACTGATTCGGGCGGAGGTATCAAGAACAGTCGTATTAAACGGGCTCGAGCCTCACCTCTGTCCCGAGCCTCAGTAACGGGACCCCACGTGAGCCAGCCGCCCTTCTTCGGGGCAGTCACCACCCTTTCTGAAGCCAATTAACAGTTTCTGCCTGTTTCGTTCTCATCACTGCTGACTTACAAGCCTTCCCAGCTTTCACTGACTATTAACTCAGCCTCAGACTTGAGACTAATATACCATGTTACCCTAAAACCATCCACCATCATGAACCCTCTCATACTCGGTCTCCCTATTAAAGAAATTTAAGATTTCTTCTTACTAACTATTCTTGTTCCAACAGTTCCCACTTCAAATTACATTTCTTTTGTACTCTAGCTCTTCAAATATACATAGGAGGAATATCTCCTATATGAAATCCCTTAAAGGGCAGGATAAGCAGTGAATGATCTGAAGCAAGGATAACATGCTCTATTACAGAGAGATATCTTACCTGAACAAGTTAAAGCTTGCTCTTTTACACCTGTCCAGTAACTGGACGTTAAAGTGATAATAAAAAAGGACACAGTGGAAAAGTTGTTTTTCATCTTGCACCTTTGCACTCCCACCGAAACAGAACTGCTAGGCAGGTGTCCCAATGGACTTTCAAATGGGGGGTCAACTCTAACACAGTGACATAAAATACTATAAAAGATCGTTTCAGAACTCTGCAAGTACCATGGAGCGGCATTTGCCTCCACTTCCTCCACGTTATTGTTCCCGTAACAGCAACAGAAGCCAAGTGCACTGCCAAAAACAAACAAACAAACAAAAAGAAACCCGTTGCCTTCTAATCTTGAAAAAACTACCCTCTATTTGTGCTTATTGAATACATTCTTTGGAAATTGTTAACTTCAGGGTCAGAATCAGATTAGTTTAACAGTTATACATGCTAAAACCAGCTATGCACACTCGAACCTTCGTCCCTTTTGTGCACTTTTGGACGATCTCTCTGTGCAGTGAAAAATTGGCTGGAGAATCATCATTTCAAAGAGGACGGTAAGGGCAGCCACATTCCACCTCGCTCCCATCTAAACCGCATACGTTTTAGCCTCATGTGGTGTAAAAGAACGGAGTCCTTATAGTTTTGAAAATTGTTTGACCTTAAAAAGCAGCTCCTTTGTACTTGTCCAAAGAAGAGAAAATTATTACATGTTCAGTCTTCTGACTTCATTGCCTGTTACTTGGATGAACACTTTAAATGTAAATTAAAAAAGAAGTCAGCTTTTAGGACAGGCTCTGTCTAAAATCCCAGAAGTGTGTATGGTGTCTGCAGTTCTTATTTGTCTTTTTTGAAAAAAAATTTTTTTTGCAAAGTCTCACAGATTTTCTGTTGAATTTATTGCACAACTTCAGTTGTTATTTTTTCCTTATAATGTAGTACCAGAAGCGTAGTTCTTCCTTAAAATGATACTATTATTAAGTCTGTATTTTAAGAAAAAATATGATTTTAATGAATTGGATTAAATAGATAGAAGAAAAACAAAATTTAAAAGTGTCATTTCAAATCTAGATTTTATTACTTTCTATCGATGGGCAAAAAGAAGTAGAATATCAACCTTGACATAATTGTGACACCTAAAATAACTGAGTCCTTATTTTTATTTGGAGGTGCAGCACAAATATCAAATAAACAATTCCGACGCATTCCTTGTAATGGTTATATTACCAAATGATCACAAAAATATCATGGAAAAAAATGTCATTTTTATTTTTAAAGGATGCCTATATCATACCCCTTTGGGATAGTCAAAATGATGTATTTATGAACTCAACTTTGCAATAGTATCGTAAATCTTATTTACATGTTTATCATAATCCGACAGGTTTTGTGTCTGAATGACTGGATAATCTCTTTTCCCCGTTTATTTATTTTTCTGTTAATTTTTCTGTTAATTACACATTTACACAGTAGTTGCTTTTGGGGTGCTTATTATATGTGACTGCTTTAATTTCCACTTTTATTTTTCTATTGGTTTCAAATCAGGCTGCATATATATGAATGAAGTTTTAAGTTTTCAAAAACCTTTTTAATAATCTATTCATTATAGTCGAATATATGAATAACTTGAAGTCATTCATATATGGGAGTGTCATATGAATGACACTTAGACCGCTTTTGTTAAATGCACAGGATAGTATATAAAATAAAGCATCTTTCACAAGAACTGAAGATAAGTAGGCTTAAGGAATTTCAGGGTCAAATAAGTGGCTGATGGAATTAAATATAATATCAAAGTTATGTCTCAGGAAATACTGCTGAAAATCAAGGATTTAAAGCACTAGTAATATGAATTTTAAAAAGATTTAAATATGAGGGCAAACAAATACAACTCCTTGGAGAGGTCCTCAGTACAATCAACTTAGAGTCTTTCATGTTTTTCTGCCATTGCTATTTGGAAGAGTGGAAAAGAAAGTTCTACTTTAATTCTCCACACAGTCTATCTATATATTTCTGAGAACTCTGAAGTTTCAAGAGGAGGGGGGATTTTTTTTTTTTTAATTAAAGATGAATAAGGCATTAATCTTGCTTTCTGTCTCCCAAGGCACTCACCACTCAGGATCTGCATTAAGCAGCTGCACAAGCAGAAAAGACACAGGAGAGGCCGGCTTTGAAAGAAACAATATGAGAATTAGGCAGGTGCTATTCAGTTATATTTGGCAATTTCAGAGAAATGCTATTAGAAAGATACTTCTCTTCTTCTTGGGTTGTCACCCAGAAAGCAGCGTGTGAATTTGCTCGTGAAGATAGTGAAATCCATGTCAAACAGCTGCATTCCCACGGGACCTTCACCATTTTCTCAGTTATGTGTTTCTTCATACCTGATACTACTTTGTATAATATCCATATATAAATGCAAGCTCTACACAATACAATACAGCTCTTACATATTTGTAGAGATTTCAAGATAAGATAGGACAATCACATGTTGATTATTACAGTTAGCTGACATTTTCTAGACACTGGGTATCATCTGACCCATTTTTGTCTTCTGGAATCATTTAAGTATTGAGCTACTCCTAAGGCCTTGCAAAATAAGGCACATATTTCAGTCCAGCCACCGTATTTTCACCACTCTATTGTGTTAAATGTTCTTTATCGTATACATTTCTTTTAATTTTTATCTGCTTCACCAGCAGCTGCCACTAGGCAGCTATTAATCAAACTGTACCTTGCATTTTCAAAATCCTCTCTCTGATTGTACTTGTGCTAAGAGCTGATACGATACTTTAAAGGGAGGCAAATACTATTTAATTACCACTTCTTATTAATTTGCTGATCTGTATTGTAGTCTACTTCTGCAGTTTTCTCTGCCAGCCTTAGATTTGCCTTAAAAGCTGAGAAGGGATAAAGTGAAGGATGTGGAACAGAGAACGGATATTCCTTATTTTTCACTGCATAGGAAATTCTTCCATATTAAATTTAGATTTGCCTAACTCCTCTGGATCTTAAGGAAGCTCTGCTATCTTACTTTGTAGCCCATCTCTGGAGCATTCATGAATTTGATGCATAGTGCAGAATTCTCCCCAGTGATTTCTATCCATTTCACTTACTTTAAAATAAAAAAAAAAAAAAAAAAAAATTATTCGTAAGAAGATTCTTTTATCTTTTATTTAACCATTTATTTTGTTAAAGAAAATTCTGCTTGGTAATGTAACTGTATTCATTCTTAATTAAAAAAGCAGTCATTGAATACATTTGGCTCCATGGAATCAAGCACAATTTAGTCTGGTCAGCAGAGCAATTGAGACTCATCTTTCAGCCTTGAAACTTTCCAGCAGTCTCAGAAGTACTCTATGCTGCAAGGTGCTGAATTAAATCATTATTTTGCTTTTTAAAAATATGATAAAATAAGAGAAAAATATATAATACCTCTATACTTAGCTTAGGCTACTGATGTTAAAGTATTAAGCAGTTGTTTCCAATTCTGATAACTAATGCTGGGTAGTCTTCACTATTTTCTAGTCATAAGGTACTTTAACCTTGAAGTGTTCTCAGAATCACAAATACTATTAATAACTGGGATAGGATTCAAACACATATTGAAATTCTGAGGTAGATGGTCTTAAGTAAACTGAGTATCTAACCTCTTTGAACTTTACTCACCACTAGTAAGTTCAGTGTACATTCTCCTCTAAGCAAAGATTTCCTAGGCACCTTAAACCGACATACAGTGAAAGCTGTATGTTACCTTCAATACACATATATACAAATTACAGATACTTATGATACCCATGTCTGATGCAGATCATGTAATTTATTTTTAAATTAATGTCATTAGGCATAATAGAAAGGTGAAAACTACTTTGAGAATAACTGTTTCTGTTATTCAGCTATGAAGCCACCAGCAACAACAAATCTGGAGGGGAAAATGTAGTTTATCTATTTTTATTACCCAAAAAAAGGATGTGTCAAAAGTAGTATATGATTTCAGTCAAATATTTCTTTGTCATTTAAAAACAAAAAAAAAAAAAAAAAAACACAAAGAAGTTCATGTGAACTTCACAGAATTGGCACAGAAAAGTTATTCTATTGTTGAGCTACTCACCCGAGTGATAATTTCTTTTACTTCTTGAGGAAAAGCAATGTGAGTCTCTATCTCCCTTCTTCTCTCTCTTGCCAGTGCTTTCCACCCTTGTTTATATGTTTCATTATTTTGTGGAAAATGAACTAAATCCCAGTTACTACACTGTCTTTATGAATATCTAATCATGATTAATGTACCCTGGAATACCATGGTGAGTACCTCCTCTCAAAGGAATGCCTTATGCTTTCTAAATCCTCCCAGCCATTTGTTGGTAATGTAAGCTTGGTTCTACGTCTGCTTTGGAACTGACAGACTAGAAGTGATGTTGCTATTATGAGAGTTAAGCAAACATATACTAAGTATTATTTTATATCTCCCAATGCTACAATTTTCATAAATAGGGAAGATTTAAAAATAACGTTACACACAGCCAGTACCCATGCAATAAATAGTGTATACATATACACAATATATAAAAGATCTAATTGATGAAAGCTGACTTAACTAGAGTTATGTGATGAAAATATATGAGAATGCTCTATTTTAAAAATGTGTATATACTTAAAATTAAGATTTTTTTTTCCATTTTCAAAGAAATTGCTTCAGAAATTATTCATCTATAATACAGCTGTGTGGTGCTACTAAAATGCTACCAGCCAGGTTGTTCGGCATTAAGAACAGAAACAGAATTGCTTTGAAATATAACCATTCTATCCAAATAAACTATTTTAAACAACTTAATGCATATACAGTGGCCAATAAATGAAATTTTAAGCACCGGCTAGATCACTGTGTTCCTTGTCCAGTCTGCAAGAGAGAGGACGCATCAGACATTAGCCTGACCTTATTTAAAAGGTCATTTTCAACATATCAAGGAGTAGTACTATACACCCTTAGGACATGTCAGTCTCTATCTTACACATACTATTAATCTTAAAAAACACAGAATATAATTAATTGACCATTTTGTATGGCTCACGCAAAGAGCTTAAGTTCCATTATCATATTCAATGTTATTAATGGGTTTGTAATACAGCTACCATAATAAATATCAACCCTGCTTCATTGCCTGTGACTTTGAGCACTTCATTGTATATTTTGACAGATACAAATACCTGCCACGAAGGAACATAGAGCCATCCTCTCTTAAATATGCTTTCACTTACAGTTATGGCTTCATGGCAGAAAAAGCACTGTGCAAATAAAATAATTTCTATATAAATAATAAGGAGTATTATATTACATTAACTTTGAAGAAGTAGCAGCCGTTTTAGCCAAAGCTATGTCCGCTCCTGTTAATCTGCCTTGAGGCAGAGTCCCTCCACTATACCACACAACAGTGCATCTGCAAAAACTTCACAGCAAGCAAGGATCTTACTCCTAGGTTGACCGTGCTACTACAGCAGCTTTGGGGTTGTTAGGATGTAATCGCGGTATCGGATCTTCTCCATGACCACAAGCCGCAATCTACACCTACAAAGTTCGTCCTCTCCTCAAAAAGATACGCGGAAAGCTGATTTCCCTGTGGAAAGTTGCAACAGCAGCTGCCGCGCGCGGGTGGTGGTGCCAGCTTTCACACGCAGCACACCCCATCCCACCATCCTCTGACTCGCCTCCAGAAGCAGCATCCGCTCTCCAGAAAGCAGCTGTTAGGTGACCCGCACTGCTTACAGCAGGCTTACAGGGCTTGCGACAGTAAAACACCGCGGCAACCAACAGCTCGTGCATCTGTGTACCGATCTGTTTTGGCTCTCAGCAGCTACCTCACGTGGCGGCAGCCACTGAGTACTCGGGCACAGCCCCCATCTTTCACCCACCAAAAAGGCATTTCTGAACAGCTGGAAATGCTGCTGACAGCTTATGTGCTGGAATACACAAGCGAGAAAACTTTTGTTTTAATCCCATGCAAAACATTTATCATGTTGGATGCACATCCTGCCTTCTGCTGACTCCTGTCCATCTCTCCATCACTTTTTGCTGGTTTAAATCATAAATCTGTCATGCTGCACAAGCAGAAGGTGGAACACAGACCCTCTCACTCCTTGTTCCTGTACTACCATGGGACTTGTGTAAACATTAGAAGCATGTCAAAGGGCTCTGAAATGTGTCCCTAAGGGCATCATTTTGGTGTCAGTGTGGTGATGTGAGTGACACTTCTCAGTCCAGAGGGCTGAGCCTATTCTGGAAGAGCTTAGCTTGGGCCTAAAGGCTGATAGGCAGATGCCATGAACCGGGAACTAAGTAGTGTGCGTGTGCCTCGGCGACTTCTGAAAGGCCCAAAACACCTGGAACGTGCCGCAGCAGGGACGCTTCTCCTCGAGAACAGCAACGTGCGCTTGGGTAGAGCCATTACCTTTAGAAGAGAATGTTACCCATGACGGTAAACAGCCACATGAACACTGTGAACTAAAGAAGTAGCTTCCTTTTACTAAATGAAATCTTTGTTGCTAATTCCATGTTCTGATTTAATATTATCAATTTTAAGTATTTTTATTTATTTAAAGGATGAGACTAGATTGCTTAGTATCGGTGACCTAGATTTAAATGAATTACAATGAAAAGAGAAATAGAAAACTTAGCTATTTCTCATCTTGGTCTTCACACAATCTCACAATTGCAATCTCACAAGTTCTTTAATATTACAGGAAGCAGAACATAATGAAGGTAGTGTATTTCACAAGTCTCAGAGGGGCTTTTTTAATAGAATTGAGTTGAGCCTATTGATCTTAATTTTTTCCTAAGTCCTCAAAAATCACTCTCAGGAAATGGTGTGTTTACTGTTATTGATATATATTTATAATAAATGCTAGTCTGTGGAAGTTAAACTATTAGTTAGGCAGTCTCCTTCTTCCCTAGTTAAGTAAGCTTGGCGCTGCTGTTTTTTCAATATCCTAAAGGATTAATGTTTAACATTACGGCAGCTCCTGCACTGACAGGAATTCAACTGCTTTATGTCATGAAATTAGAAGTATAAAATCTACCACCTTAATTCAGTCAAGTATTCTTACACAGTTAACATTTTACAAAATTTGTTTTCAATTTCTGGTTTTTGTTCATCACCTAAGCTAAGATTCAAGTAACACCTGACATACCACTGCGTAACTGTGTGCTCTGGGCATGTTGGAATAGAAAACAAATATTTTATTTTTCAAGTTTTTTATTTCATTTTCCTAGTTAAATTACTCGCTGCAAACATTAATTATAAATGAAAAGAAACAAGAACAGCTGTTGACACTTCCATAGCTTATTAGTTAAGCTTATTTTTGAGCATGTAGTCCTGGAGAAGGCAAAACAGGCATTCAAGCTAGAAGAGCATTTTTAAACGGACAAGCTAGTAAATTAAACAATAAGATTCCTCGGTATTTGCTATAATACACAAATTTACCATCTTTGGGTCTTTCTCTTGTTATTCAAATAAATTTTACTTTTTAGTAAAACCTTAATTATCAACAGAAATAGTGAAGCCTTGGCATTAATGGACTCCTTGAATGAATGCTGAACCAGGAGACATGCCTGCCATTGATGAAAAGTACCATAATAATTTAGAAAATGTCTTTCTGTTATTTAAATACTCTGGTTAATATTATGTAATTACCCCTCAGCTCTTTGAAACTCACTGTATTGAAATGCTCTAGATAATAGAGCCAAGTACCATCTACGTTATCCAGTGAAAATGTTTTGTTGAACAACTCAGCTGGTTTTTGAGATCTCAGCTGATTCGATCAGTCCACCTTGAGATGTGGGCTAAAGGCCACTATGGAAGTGGCTAAGGTTGGAACAGGCAGGTTTTTCTTATCTCTAACAGAGTTTGAAGGAGTGAAAAATTATAAACCACTAAACAAGAAAACTAGATGGTAGAAGACAGAAATGTAAAGAGAAGAGTTAGGAAATTTTAGGCAGGGATAGTAGTATTTCAGGAACCTTTACAACATGGGAAGATAGCTATGGGACATATGACAGAGCAGACAGGGAAAGACTGCCAAGGAACTATGAGCTCCATACCTCCTTAAACACAGGTGAGCAAGTAACACAGCAAGAGTGTACTAGGTTAAAAAGACGTCTTCAATAAATGCTTCTTCCTTTCCTAATGTTTTTGATATCCCCTACTTTCTCTTTAAAAGCAGTCCATGTTTAGAAATTGCTTCTACACAAGCTTTAGGCAAGTTTAGGTTGCCTCAGTTTGCCATTAGGACATAAAGCAGGTATCCCGCACCCTTCAAAGCATCTGGGAACAGCTGTATCTGCACCAGAGTCGGCGACGAGACTGCTCTTCCGGACAAGAAGATGTTCTGAGGGTTTTCACTCTCACCAGGATATGGGTGCACCTGGTATGATGGAGGGGGCTACACACAACGGTACAAAGACTGATATCATCATCGGACTGCAGAGAATGGAAGTGCACGTGAATTTTAGTATCACTAGATCTAGCTACGTCTCGATGATTTACCGATACAACTGACAATTGTTGCAGCTATTTCAATAAACAATTATTTTTTTTTTTTTGTAGCTGAGGGCAATCTGGCCTTATCAGGATTGAAACAAAAATATGTTTGCTCTACAGCAGTCTCTCCTAGTGTCCTCATTAATATAATTAAGTCAACTACAGATGAAACCCTGATTTAATTTGATACAGTCCTAAAATCCACATGTAATATGCTAGCTGCAGAATTTTACCCCATTTATAGAATTTAGTGATGATGAAGTTTCACAAGGAAGGAAAAAAACCTCAGAAATAAACTTTGTTAACTAAAATGAAGGAAATCCAAAGTTGCTCTTGATTATCTTTTTTAAAAAAAACATGTAGCTAATCATATAGATCTGTAGACGTATTTAAACATTCGATAGCATACTGTACTTTAATAGCAAAAATAGTTACGGGTACTTTGTCTTTTCTTATTTAACCACTGCAGAGTTTTTCCCCTCTCTCCTTTCATGCTTTGCAGTGACTTGTCTCTGTCTCTTTACTGCCACAAAGGTCAAATTTGTTGGTAAGTTTGAATCTGGCATAGTCAGAAAGCAAGTACAGAAAATTGCACTTGTTCTGTCAGTCATAAAGCTGGCTCAGGTTGCTAGCGCAACGTGAAGTATTCAAGAGCTTTCTGAGATCCATCAGTTGAGGAAGTGTCCAGAACCTGTCAGCTTAGCTGCATTCTTTGGGAATACTGTAGGAACAAGCTCGAAGACGCATTTTTGACCTCAGTTTGAAATGAAACTCTGATGTCTGCTAGACATGCTGTTTCATTTGGACACTAACGTCTAAATGAATAAAATAAGGACTTTCTCTACAATGTAAAATGAAAGGAATAAATTGAGCACAAAATGAAGCAAACATATATAATTCTGAGGCTATAAAGAAAAAAAAATACTAAGTCTTATCTACTCCTGGACTGTCATATCTAAAGAAAAATGTGTTGCTTTTTTTTAACTGTAAGAACTGACTTGATCATTTATGTTCTACTATTGACAGAAATCTAATGCCTCATTATAGTACATATTAATATTTTATTGAAATACTACAGTGTCCTTTAAATTTTGCAGAGATATTTCTCATAAAATAATGCATTATGCTCTGAATCCCATTCATTAGGATCAGAATCTTCATGCCTTACTACTATGTTTTAATTGCCTTATTCCATTTTAAAGGGTTTTATTGAGTATGGTTTTATAGTGCCTTAATATATCTATTAGACAGAAGCCTTCCAAATGAATGTTGGAAAGCTGACAGTAAAACATAAACCTCAAAGTGTCCTGATGAGCTTGTATCTCAAATGGGTTGTAAAATAAGTTTTTGAATACTTTGTAGCTAAAAAAAACTGTCATTTCTAGAAGAACAGAATGAGTATATTACAAAACAAAAATTAAAGAGCTGCAATAGGAATGAATTTACTCTCCCCATCACCTTTGTAGGTAGACATATATTAACAACAAGCAGTTGTTGCATTCAGCTGTTGAACTAAGAAAAAAAATGTTAACTTTTACCTTTTTCTTTTGGCAAGTCAAAAAGTTCTTCAGTTCTATTTATACGGTGGAAATACAGAAAAATTATATTGTGAAATTGACCTTAGCCAAGATTTGACCATACTCAGTGCCAGAAAACACTAGCAATAGCCTGTTACTATAAAAGATATATTTCAACAAGAATTCCAAGCTCAAATGTTTCAGGTATTGGCCATCAGCCATCACTCCAGTATGTATTGTGTATACAGGCAAGAGGATCCCATTCCTCCTCTCACATAAATCTATCCCTCTGAAACAACAGCCTCAAGCATAGCCTCCCTACCTCCCTTAGGCATAACTATACACTCCCTTTTTCATTCTCCCCTGACATCATTCATATTTTGGGATTGTCTATGACACCTATATGAGGCACAGGAATGCAGGCTGGGGAGCCAGGAGACACTGATGAACACGGCAGCTTGTTCCTCCTGATCAGTCACAAAAGCTGATCAGGTAATTGGTGGCAAATGCCCAAGTACAGCAGCATATTCAAACTGTACACAGGCCATTTATTGATGAATCAGTTATTGCTGCCATGAATGCATCCTCCGTGCTGACTCAGGTAAGCCTCTCTCTCTACACAGTCAGAATCAAAAGCTTCTCTTGCTTTTCAGTATTTCCAAGGTTTGGGAAGCTCTACCATACAACAGTTTGAAGCTTTTCTTGATGTCCAAATCAGATTTTTTGCAATCCATCACTGCTTAGGCAAAAGAGGATAAAACAAAACAGAAAAAAAAATTTTTAAGATTATTTTGCAGGAGATTATATATATGCACACAGAAAAGGTAGTCATGTTTGTTCAGCAATGCCTGATACAATCTGAGAACTATTAGATTTAGACTCTTGCAGATCTTACGTGTTTACTGAGAGCAGAAAAGAGCCTCAATGGAGGTTATTCAGATGAGGAAAAAAACTTTTTTTTTCTTTGAACTAATCATGCTCATATTATGTTTGAACCAGTGTGGAAAAACAGTAGAATCTGCTTACAGATAGAAGGAAAAATTCACCTTTCTCCCTCATATTCATCAGCATAAGGATCTAACCGCATGAATGAGGAAAACTGTATATTTCACGGAGAGGATGACGTTTTCTGTCCTCCAGAGTAAGGCAGCATACAGATCCTCTTGAATCACAGCTGATGGCAAACCTAGGTCAAGCTTTCTCAGTCTTTCCCTTCTCCAAGAAGAAAGGCCTGGGACTGAGTCATTCCTTTGGTAATAGAAAGTTTCAGGGGGAAGAAGAGAGTGCTCAGGGAGCAAAAAAAGGCAGTGAACATGGAGGAGGGTATCGAGCAACCTGGACTGCTCCTCCAGCTGTTGCCAGAGAGTCAGGAGATCACAGGATAATGGGGGTGATGCTGAAGTAGCAGAAGAGCGATCCCCTCATAGCCGTACATACTGCTCACATTCCCTCATTTCTCCCATATTAACGGGTTGCCAACACTCGGTGTTGGCACTGCTGTCAATGTTTGCAATTTCCAGACTCTACGGTTTCGGAAACAAAACAGGAGCAGAGCCATTGCTGTTCTCGCCCAACGGTCCTCTGCTTTGGGCAGCCTCCTACATCTACAGCCCGCCCTGACTGACAGCCCAAGCTCTGCTTTGGAGAAGTGCAGCTACCTACTGCTTCGTATACCCATACAAATATTACAGCCTCTGAGTGCCGCACAATACAGAGTATGCAACACAATAGTATGCAATATATATTGGAGAAAGAGAAGAAGGTTATTAATTCAAAGAATCCAAAATTATCCCTTATGTTCAAAGTTATTTCACTACTTTGAACATCACCCATGAAAGATCAGATTCAAGTGTTCATTTTGCCCCAGTTTTAGCTACTCTAAAAGCCCAAGGGAGATGCAAATCTAGAAAAGAGATATAAAACCTCCAGAAGAACTGTCTTGTACAGAGCTTAGCAAACCAGCTCTTTCCAACTTCCTTTTTAGGAAGTTTAAACCAGTTTAAACTAGTTTAAACCAGCTCTGCATAATTTTAAATAAAGTAGATCTTTTAATTTTTGTTGCAGTTCCATGAGAGTTTAAGCTGATCTTAGAACATGATAAATAGGCGACATAAATTGTACCAGCAAACTATTCCAATTGAAAACCAGTTGAGGAGGAAGGTTGTGCAGGGAAGGATTCATCTTTGTCCAGATCTGTTCCCTGCTTGAGCTCAGTACCTGTTCATGTGAGCACCAACTCATCGTTCGACAGATAGAAAGGAAGAGCAGAGTGATGGGTATAATAGGTAGGCAAGGACAGCAGTGGCCCCAAAATAGGTCAGTACATACTTCTCTAGAAATTCACCTTTTATTACAGAATAATGTCTTGCCTTTATTCAGTCTTATAATCATGGAAATCTTTGTTTTATGAAGGCTTTGCTAATATTTTCTAATCTTACTTTCAGTACATACTCTTTGAAATTTCTTAGCATTCTAATGGAGCTTTAATTTCAGATTTAGGTCTGGACAAACCAAAGGATGTTTAAACTGGTGCTTAAGTAAAACAGTTAATTCATACTACTTTTATAGTTTTGTGCATGATACATACCTACTTTTTCAATATCTCTAGACTACACTGGAAGAGCATCTTGATTTCAGATGCACTGTTTCTAAATCATTCTGCTAATTCCAGTTAGTGTCTGTCTGCAAAATGATAAATTGCTATATCCTGATACTGTTATCTTCTCTTTTTTCTGATAAATATCTGAGTCCAATAAGGACTAATCTATTTAGCTACAGTTTAAAAATATATCACTTACTCTCTGATTCACGGCTTTATTACCCATATTATGTCAAAGTGAGCATAATAAACTTTTAAAAATCCACTCTACTTAAAAGATGACTGAAATGCTGATTAACTCAGCTGATGGGCATCCACCTCACTTTCTTCTGCTTATAAATTAACCCTGAAACTCACAGCATTGAAAAGACTCTTCTCCTCTTGGTATTCTGAATTATCTAGATTGAAGTGATATGTTTTAATCCTGCAGACTTCTTCCACAAAGTTTTGTTTTCACCATGCGAGAAAGCTTCACAGCTTCATTAGCCTGAAATTTCTAATGCACTATTCCAGTTTTGTAGTTTTGTTACAGAACAGAAAAAAAGTTGGACTGACATTGTGGGTCATAACAGCCCTTTGCGAGCATCCAGTAATTTAGCAGCTTTCCTTAGCAATACAGATTTTTACCATTAATATCCTTCTATTGTTAGAGTTGCCCAATGACTCTGATTTCCTAATATTTCTTGCATATTACCAGAAATAACACACATGCAAGGAAGCAAATTTTAAAAATGTGACATAATCTTCAGTTCAGAAGTGTTCTTTTAACAACTGTAGTCTTCAGTTGCACATATAAGGTCTGATTTAACCTCAATTTTTTTCACTGATATAAATCTGCTATTTTAATGTAAATGTAACCATACCAGTTTCCAGTCAGTCTGGGAACACTGTAAAGCTACTTCCACTCCTGTCTCCCAAGTAATTCCACAATTTATTTTCCATTTGAAAGTGGGAGAAAAAAAAAAGTTTCTGCAATGGCACAAGTGTAGATACTGTGAACTTCCTTCCTTTTTGACTTTAAAGGAAATAGTTATCTCCTTTTTGAGGAGGTCATCAGTTATATTCTTTTTATTTTAGGATTGTTATAACAAAAGCTTTTTCTCTCCTCAAATGCTATGATATCCAGCAAACTCTCTCCATTTCCACTGGCTGTATTGTGCAAATATTCTCGAGAGCTAAGGCAGGCTCAGAAATTACTGAATTAGAAATTTATGGGTAACTCTTCTTAAAGGGTTCTTGTTTGAGAGACATATGTTTGAAAACTCAAAGATAACAATTTTTTGTATAGTGATAATAGCAGCTTTCTGGGGGGGTGTGAGGGGAAGGGGCTGGATTTCAAGTTGCATTAAACTCTACCAGTAGTTTACTGAGAAGAGCCTTTCTCTGGATTGTTTCTGCCCACTTATGCTTATTAAAAATCTCAGATTGAATATATTTGCCTAAATACTTACTTTGCTTGAGACACAACCGGGAAACTTCATTTCTGAAGCTTTGTTTTCATCACTCATTTTTGTAACTAACTTAACCATCACTGCACATTGCCTACTCATTCAGTTCTTGCATTCAGTATTGACTGGAAAGAGTTTGACTTTCTTCTGTAACACTTTTTTTTACGTCTTTGAATTGACTGTGCCACAGTTTAAGGTAGTCAGAGCAAGTGCTTTAACTTGTGAATTTTTACAGCTTGCAAAACATTCTGCATTCCGTAAGAGACTACAAGATGCACATGTTAAAAACTGAGAAATAATTAAGCACAGAATCTTAACATCGAAATATGATTCAGTTTATCCAGGAAGAGAGCATCTGAGAAACAGATGACTAGCAAAAGGAGAAAAAAAAATGTAAAATATAAAAATAGAGGTGCATAATTACTGGTGGACATAAATGCCAGAAATAAAAAGTAAAGTTATAAGTAGGGCAAATATTACATCCACCTCACCTAAATAACTGAGATGCAATAATAACAAAATTGTGACAAAACTGATCCCTCAGAGACTAGTTAAAGCTAGCAGTGAATGAAAATGTCACAATGATCGTTGGCTTGCAAAGCTAGTCTACATGCAAAGCAACCAATACCCCAAGGAGCTGCTTGTTCCTAACTACTCCCTGACAAGGGTGATAGCAATAACTCTTTTCAGGAAATGGTATTCCTTCTTCCTGTTCCTAATTACCTGTAGCTTGTAAATCAATAGAACTTCTCATACATCGCCTCAAAAATCCAGGTCAAGTAGGAAATGGCTAACCAATGCTGAAGAAAGCAAAAAGTTGCTAAGCGTTTTCCTTTCAAAAAGCACCTAACTGAGTTTACAAGGATGCTAAAGGATATAAAATAATGCATGACAGCATCCTTCTGCTGCAGGTTGTGTATGTTGAAGAACAAAAATGTTAACCTGAGCCCTTAAGAATCTCAGATGTATGGGATGTTTAAAGTGAGCTTTCACTTAGAAATTTACAGAAAGCCTATCAGCGATTTTTGAAGCACTTCATATATAAAGCATTGTAACTCTTTTTGCAAGAACTCCAATTTAATATTTAAACAACACAGCTTTTTAGAATCTGGAATTTCTATGCATACATACAATCTATTATTCAATTTCTTTATTGGAAGAAAACAAAGATACAAGGCTGCCCAACCTACATTTCTGCCATTATGAACTTCATAATCAGATTTACCAACTTTCTTTCAGCACTTGCATATGGGATAACTCCAGAAACAAATACTCAATTTATCAAAAATATAAGGCTAACTCATTAATTTTCGCCCTTTTGTCTCTCCCAAGGAAAGAAGTCAGAGAATGATAAAACCAAAATGGGTATCCATATCATGTCACGTAGTTCATGAAGGGGCCAGATGTAGCACATGAAACTACATAAAAATACTTTTTAACTCATTACATTCAGCAAATTCTGAATTATATTAGAAACTGTAATTTATTTCTTTGTATGAATATGAAAGCTTTTCTATGTAGGAAATTATGATAACATGGAGAGTGTTGGGGTTGTTATTTTCCATATTCATTTACTAGAATTTAGAAATATAAATCAAATCTTCACTATAGCTTTATTAACCTTATATATGAAAAATATATATGGTGGATATGTATGTGTATATGTGTCTGGAGCAGATGAAGGCAAACACTCGACCCCTTTGAAAAGTTTCCTTATGCATGAAAAAAATTATTGCGAGCCTAGAGCACACTGAAAAGATATAAAGGACACAAATATATTAAAATATTAGATTTCTTGGTCTACAGGGGGCACCAGTTCTAAGTTCTGATGCCTGAAGCACTCTGCTAATGCTTCGAATGAAAATCCTAAGGTGTATCCAACTCCCCCTGCTGAATGCAACAAAACATACCAATGCAGAGTGTTCAAATATTTTTGTGACAATAGTTCACTAAGCATTAAAGAAGAAAATCAGCCTGTTATTAGACAGTAGACTTAAATGCAATTATAGCTAAGCAACACAATTTAAATTCTCTTGAAAAACTGTTTCCAGGTCAAAGAATATTAAAATAATACCAAAGTTAAATCTCAGGAGTGATGTTATTCCTCTCTTTCTTTCAGTGTTCCAAGCAAATAACTAAATTACCTCATGTATCAATGTGAAGAACATTTTTTTTACAGAATATTATTTTTTATCAAAAAGAACCCTGGAACAAAAATCATAACAACTAAGGAATGTCATTTTCATTTTTAAATATTACTATTTTACTAATTATTAGTGAATTACCTAAGAATTGAAAGGTAATATAAATGGAAGACAGAAGCATAACATGTATGTTGGAGGACCAGCATATTTAAAACTAATATTTTAAATCTCCACTATAGTAGCTGAAGTTTGCTCTTCTTAAGAGGCACGCAAAATACATAAAAAACATGATTAGTCTTCAAACAATCAGTGCAAACAATAGTGCCATGTGTCTTTTGGTATATTTAAATCAGAATTATCTCCATCAAGGGACTTGATAACATGTGAAAACAGCAATGATATGAATAGTATTTCGATTTAAAAATCAGCACTCTAAATTGAAGGCATTGATTTCTAACTAAAGGTGAGATTATGGCTAAGCTTTGCTGCTGCAAAGAGAGGGAGAAGCCACAGAATTTTATTCCATTTTGCAAGGACAAGCCAAAAGCACTGTCAGGATAAGCATCTCTTCCTTCTCTGTGCGTGGTCTTTCCACTGCTAAAACTGATGATGAACAGTACTCTTGTTCCCATCTTGAACAAGAGAGAAGAGGAAATGAGAATTCACTGCTAAAATAAGCTATTTCATTTTAATATCAATTTTGCACTCTTATGAATACTGCAGAGATTAGCTAGCAAATGTTTGGAGACAGTATTATCTTTCTGACCACTTTCTGAG
The DNA here is from genome assembly GCF_028389875.1 of Rhea pennata. NCBI lineage: Eukaryota > Metazoa > Chordata > Aves > Rheiformes > Rheidae > Rhea > Rhea pennata. The sequence continues at coordinate 43,300,442 of NC_084666.1, read as the reverse complement.
CCTTCCCCTCTCAGACCTGAAGAACACTTTGACAATACTGAGAAAATATGCTTTTGCTTTTTTTTTTTTTTTTTTAAACAAAAGGTACTTGGGCTCAGATTTCATTACTCAGGTTCAACAGTTATTTTTATATTTTTATATAGAGTTCATACAGAGAACAAATACATCCAAGAACAATAGTCAAAATAACAATTCTTATGCTCAGGTTGACCAGAGGACTTAGTGTTTTATTTTCTGGGAGAAACAGAAATCCTACTGTGGGAAATTATGGTATATATTATTCATAGGCAAAGTTTTTGGCTAATGTCAAGATATTTTTTTTTAAATTCAGTTTAATTCTTTTCTTGTTTACATATATTCTGTCTTTAAGTATATATACATATTGTAACTTTTTTGAATACTGGTAGGCACTCATCTTCAACACCTTGAGGCAATGTGTTAGATGGCATGTAGAGCAGTGTGTCTTGGTTTGGGCTCCTCAATGCAAGAAGGCTGCTGCAGTAAGTTCAGCAAGGGTCATCAAGATGTTGAGGAGCTAGAGCACTTGCCCAATGAGGGCAAGCTGAGGAAATGGAGCTGGTTTAGCTGGGAGAAGGAGCAACTCCATGGGGAGCCACAAGTAGCCCCCCAGCACCTACAGGGAAGATACAGAGAAGATAGAGCCAGACTCTTCACAGTGGTGAAGGACAAGAGGACAAAAGACAACAGCCATAAATTGAAATGTGGTAGGTTCAGACTGGTTTTAAGGAATAACTTTTTCATCATGAGGACAGTCAACAGCTTGCCCAGAGTGGTCATGTCATCTGCGTCCTTGGAGGTTTTCCAAGACCTGACTGCATAAAGCCCTGAGCAGCCTGGGCTAACTCATACCTGACCCTGTTTTGAGCTGGAAGTTGAACCAGAGACCTCCTGAAATGCCTTCCTGCCTGAATTATTCTATGATTGTATTATATTCTATGATAATATTCATTCCCTGCCTGATTTTTGTTTAAAATGCAGGGTTTTTATTAATTTTCCTCTGCTGCTACTAAAAATAACTGATAATGACTAAACTGGAATGCATTTACATGTGAATAACCTTATTCATATCCTTCTCTACTTTATTTTTTAGCGTGATCCCTTTTATTTGCCTTTTTTCCTAACGAAATCCTCCTAGATATCTTAGCATTTGAATGCATCCAATATTTTTGTTGTTCCTTCCTTAAGGTGCCCCCTGTTTCTTATTATCAGTGGAAGAACAAGACTGTCATCGAATACAGTACTCATGCTAAAGGGTTATTTATATAATTCTAATATTGGTGATATTATTTTCACCCTCCATGGAAACAAAGTTGTATTTACTTTTTTGACTGCCCTTATATATGAGTAAAGGTTTCCACTGATTCTGTCACAATGATGCAGAAGCTTTTTCCCTTCCTTCCTAGTAGTTATGGTTGACACAGAGCTTATTACCTCACTAATAACATGCACTACCAGTTATACAGTCTTCCTATAAATAAAGTTTATAAAATAAAATCTGTAAAAGAAATGCTCTACTTTGAAGCATATCATAATCCACAAGGCATTTAAAAAAGGAGTTTACTTTCCACTACCCATCATGAAAGACGAAAATGCTCTATTTTTGTTTCATCACCCCTAACTTATTTGAGTGTGATGAAAAAAATAATGATTTACAGATGAATTAGAAATATAAGTTCTGTAATAATAATTCAAATATGTACAGTTCATAGTTATAATGCAAAAAGCATCTAAAATATTATGGTTCCTAATAGAAGCAAAAGTATATGAAATAGTAATCTTGAAGTTCCTATCATTTCAAAGAGCACTTTTGGTAAGGTATTAAGTCACATCTGAGTAATGCTATGAGCTGTTTTAAAATTATATTATTTCTTTTTGCACATATTAATAACTCTTTCATGAAGAAACTAAAACCGATATCAGAAAGTTTTTAGTATGCTGATTAAAAAATGATAGTACATTTTAACACAAGAATGCATAATCTGCTGTAAAAATATTTCAGAATTACAATAAGCTACTTGAAGAAAACTGAAGAAAAAATTCACTCTTTCAGAAAAAGAAAGAAAGTATTTAAAATATCCTTTATCATCTTCCAACTAACATTTTCAAGTACCTTATTATACAAAAAGTCTTTCTGAAGCATGCTCTGAAAAGCACTGCTGGACACCAATCTCAATTAATTCAAATGCAAATAAACCATGAATGTCAACCTACTTCAAGCAATCAGGGCCAACCCACTTCAAGCAATCTGTAGAAGTATTGCCAACTCTCTTCTCATTTAACTCTTTAGAACTTATTTTCTCAGGACTTGCACAAATCAGCAATGCAGCCAAATAATTTACCACTGATTTCACTGAATGTATGGTAAAAAGTGCAAATAATTGAATAGATGTGTTAATATAATTTCTAGGGTAGTAAGGGTTAATAGTTGCATAAATACTGCCACCCAAATAAAGCTAGAAAAATGGATAAGAAGTACATATTTTCAAGTGGTTCCAATATGCACTTTGTAAGAAATTGGTTGGGCCTGGTTGGACCACAAAATTTTGACTGCCTTGAACCAAGTTCATTACATCACTGAGCTGATACACTCAGGCACTACAACCATAGCCATCAATGACAAAAGGGAGTGGGAGATACTGGAAGATGGGGAAAAGTTTCATAATTTCTCTGCCACACTAACAGTGCAGAAATTTCCTTATCTGTCTTGGTCCATCATTACTGTTTTGACAAAACAGGAGTAGAATGAAGACATGTCTCTACTAAATGTCAGTGCTGGAGAAGAACACAACCCACCTAGCAGGAAGAAGGACCTTGCAACTAGAGATTACTCAGTTAACGCAGAACTCAGAAAAAGTATTTGGAAAATAGCCCAAAAGAGAGTTAACAGGTAGATTTGATCCCTCCTAAAGACACGACTGCATTCCCTAGGTAGTGATAATCTCTGATTTTAATGGAATTATAAAAGGGAGTTACATGTAACACTGTCTTCAAAAGTGCTGGAAAACCACAACTCTCACTTAAACCAGAGCTTTCTCAATATCTCTTTATTGTAGAACATGGCAAACTGGACAAAGTTTTAACTTACTGCTCTCTTATTAATATAAAAGAGCTTTCATTGTCTTTTCTGTCTATCAAAAGGCAAGGAAAAGCACACTGTATTAAATATGTATAATATCTTATGTAAACAAGTTCCCAACCTTTTCATTTGTTGACAGCTATTCCCTATGCATCAAAAAAGCTTGAACTATAAAGCTGACTTAAAATGATTTTCAAATAAACTTGCTAACCTATTTGCTTTGCTTTAAAATTATGTAACATTATAAACCAAACTACACTGAATTATTAATTATTTTTTGCTTGCTCTTACTTAGAAAAAATGAAAACTAGAGTTGAGAGTGGCATTTGATTCATTCCCTTGCTCCAGCCATTAACTCCTGGGATGTTTAATAACATGCATCATTCCATTATATTTGCCAATCTGGAAAAATTACTGAGAAATGGCAACCTAAGTTTCATTTGGCCTTGTAGTATTGAAATTTCTAAGTCAAATCAAGAACTGCTAAAGGGCAGAGCTGTATGTATTGGAGTTCTACCTTTTTACTTAAAATCAAGTATAGCACTCCTTTCACTGCATTCAATTCTCAAGAAATCAAAAGTGATATAACAGTTACATTCTAGAAAATACTATACAAAATAATGGTTTAGAACTACATATATCCCAAGGGGAAAAGTTGTTTATTTATTACAGATGCAATGTATGTGATTGTAACATTTGCCTTCTCTAGTATTAAGCATCCTTGTTTTTTAAGTAAATACTGATGGTGATTGGATAAGCTCACACAAAAAAACATCAGCATGACAAATGAGCATAATTAGATAAATGGAGAACACAACCAGAACTGAGCAACATAACTTTTTTTTTTTTTTTTTTTGATCAGCACCATTTACTATCAATAGCTATCCCAGTAAGCAGCTAAGTGATTCGTTATCCAGTGTAAGCTTGGAGCTCCTGAAGTATTGTATATCCATTGATATCACCAATAATTGTAAGTGTATGCCCACACCTGTGCCTACACACGTGGTGGTCACCATCAGCGGGGCCCAGAGAGCAGCGCTTGTTAAACCGGAGGGGTTGCCTCAGTAATGGTTTTATGGTAACACTTCATCCTTGAGTTTGCATTAGATTTTCAATAACTATTTAATCAAGTCATCAACATCAACTTTTCTTCAACTTCTGAATGTTATTTTTAAAGTTCCTGAAACTTCACACTATACAATCACATTATTCCAGATATACAAATGTGCCAGGAAAAAAAGGGAAAACGTTTGCTCCTGAAGACATACTTTTTCTAACTGCAACAGCTGACTAAAATTGTTATGGACCACAGTGTATAAATTACACTCAGTGCATATATCTGTTCCTTTAGAAAACCATTTTGTCGGAACATAGCAATGCCATTTTATTTCCTTGAGCGTCTACACATCATTTGTAAAACTCCATTTTTAAAAATGATTTATAAAATAAAGTAGCACAATGCAAATCAAGATGAAACATTAAAAACGGAAAACCAGAATCACATGTAAGACACACATTTAAAAGTGGAGAAGTAATGATTTAGCATCAAAGTTTGTCATCTGATTTTTGCTGGTAAAAAGACTGATCCAGCAATATCAATGACTTTTACTCACGTAGTGATGGACATAAGTCCTTCGCAGTTAACAGGACCTTGTATGTGAACAAAAAACTACTCAAGTGAATGAGGATTTGCAGGTTTGGGCCCTGTATGTTTACAGATTGGCCCTATAGTTAATGTATTTTTCACAATTTTTACTGCACTGTCAATACCACATGCTTCAAAATTAACTTTTCCAAAAGACTTTTTTTAAATATTTACTTTAGAAAGCAAGCTTCCTGAAATTCCACACTCTAAAAAGTGCTGTGATTTAAAATAGTATCTAAACATGTCAAAACAAATGAATATTCATGTCAATGACAGATGATCTGACCTGTCCTAACTGATGGGTAGATGCATAGACTGTTAATGAAGGTTTACAGCCTGTGCAAGGACTGTATAATAAACTTTCTTTCCCTACCATTTGAAGAGAATAAGATGATAGCTGCTTTCTAATTAGCAAAAAAAAAAAAAAAAAGGCACAGTAAATCATCTGTATTTCCTAGTTCTACTTAAATTTAATTGAAGGCTTAGCATTCTAAAGTGCTCTCTCCTGAATTTCCTTGCCTTCAACTTTACTCCCCAGTATATTTGTGCTACTGCTGGATGGTTTTCTTTATATTCTGGCTGATAAATATATTCAGTAAAAGCATCCCACTTAAACATTAAATAAATAGTACAGGAATAAATAATGTTAAAGGTTCTCCTTTGATCAGCTTTATACTACAAACAAATGATACCACCTAATGTTTATAGTTACTACAGCTGCTAGCACTCACAGAGGACAACTATGTAAAGAAACAAATGTGTTTTAAGTCTGATTCTAAAGAAAATTTGCCACAGCTGCTACAGTATAAAGCAATAAATAACGCTACAAAATACGTGGCAAGGACCTCATTTCCCTGCCTGTTCTGTTCAGTCGTCTCAGTAGCACCGGCTACAAGCAGCAGCAACCCCTTTATTTTGGGAGCACAAAACATCGCTGCTCGGTGCTTGCTCTGCGTGCGCAGGACTCTGACAACTCGCAGACGCGCAGAAAGCCCCTTTGTGAAGCCGAGCACTCTGCCAAGCCCGCAAGGGGTTAAACGCAGCTGAAATAGCGAAGCATTTCATCTGCCCACGCTTCCCCGTTCCATTCAATTACCAACAGCAGCGGTCCTATAATGCAACATAATGCTGTATTATTAAATCAGAGACCCACATTTACATCTACTTGTAGCCTGGAGGAAGGCCTGACATCGGTCAATATCAGAGCAAACAGCCCACAACTTTCCCGCACGCAGGCACATCCCAGCACACACACTGACCTTGGAGAAAGAGGTGAGGATGAGCCCTTAAAGAAATACCTTGTTGTTCCACAAGTTTGCATTGTTACCGTGTTACATTGTTAACCAAGTACCCCAAGGTAGCACTGTCCTTCTGGTACACACAGAGCGACGTGAGGCTATTTTTTTTAAATCCCTTTTAATTCCTGCTTTGCTCTCTACTTCCCAGAATGACCTTACATACCCCCTTTTCCTCCAGACAGGATCAATTGGAGCTTTTCCTGTCTCCCCCAAAACTAGGGCTTATGCCAAGTAGCTTCTGTAATGCCTTTTAATATCATTTTGAAACACTATGAGATTTCTAAAACCAAATATTTTCAGACATTTAAGCATCATTCTGAGAGCAAGTTTGCCACAAAAACAAACCTCTAACTCATTCTAGATTCATCTCTTGTTTCCAGAGTCCGTTTTACCAAAACCTACACACATCTTTTCCAAGTGTTGCCCCTCCGCTGACCTAAGGACTAACAAGCTCCCAACTTTGCTCTGCCTTTAATTGCCTGCCCCTCCACCTCACTCTTCACCCTGCTACCTGTGATTTATACGCAGGCATCAATTAAAGTAATAAGAAGAATAAGAAGAATAACAACAACTGCTTACCCGATCCAAGAGTCACAAAAGTCCCCAAGAAAAAAGAAAAAAAAAAAAAAAAAAAGAAATTTAAAAAATGCACCGCTGGGTCCTCGTGCAAGGATCGCAAACGCAGAAACACTTCTTTGTTCAGCAAAGCGAGAAGCGGAGCCGGGCGCGATCCGGCGAGGCGGCCAGGCAGTCCGGAGCAAACTCCGAAGCAATTCCCAATTCCCGGCGCGGCGCCTCCGGCGGGAGGCCAGTCCCCCCCCGGGGGCCCGGGCGCTGCGGGGCGGCTGCTGGCGCCGCGGGGGAGGCTGCGGCCGCCCTTCAGCACCCGCCGCGCCGCGGACAGCACCGGCCCCGCTCGCCTCCGCCGCCGAGCCCGACTGCCGCCCGCTCGGCCCGGCCCGGCCCGCCTCGGCGCGGCCCGGCGCGGCTCGGCTCGGCGCGGCGCGGCTCGGCGCGGCTCGGCGCGGCTCGGCCCGCCCCCCCGGCCCGCCCCCGCCGCAGCCCCGCGCCCGCCCAGCGCTGCCCGCCTCACCCTGCGCGCACCGAAACTTGCCATTAACTCCCCCCGCCGTCGCTTTGCTTTTTTACAAATTTTATTTATTTATTTATTTATTTATTTATTTATTTATTTATTTATTTATTTTTATGATTTTTTTTTTAGCGGGGCGGGGAGGCTGGCTGCGCGCCTTTCGGAGCGCCCCGCGGCTCGCTGAAGGGCTTCCCGCCCGCCCGGCCTTCCCGGGGGGGAAGCTGGGGGGGCTGCTGCAAAAGCGGAGTTCGCCGCCCCCCCCCCGGCACACGCCTCGCCCCGCTCCCTTTCCCCCCTGCGCTACCTCTTCCCCACCCCCCCGCAGCCCGCACCCCGGGCTGCCCGCAGCCAGCGGCGGCGACCGAAGCGCGGTGGCCGCGCGGCTGCAGCCCGTGCGCGCCTGGGCCGGCTGCAGCACGGAGGGAGCGCAAGTGCCGCGGAAGAGCCGCTGGTTCCCACGCGGAGCACAACGCTTCCTGTTGTAAGGCCAGGGAGCTGGGGCGGGGGGGCGGAGAGGGATGCAATGTTTATAAGATTTAATATATCAAGCGGCTATCTGAAGGCTCAAGTACGCCGGAGGCTTTGCGCAGCCTGTACCGGTAATCCCTACCACCCATATCAAGTTTTAGTGCCTGAGTTTTGAGGTAGAGCTGTTCACAGAACCGAGGATACTGGTAACTCAGGCTAAAAACAAGGACGTGCTACTGTGGATTAGCTTTAGTTATTAAACACAAGGAAAAAAAATCGTACGGAGATAAAACTATTAGCTATGCTCCTCTGCTCATAAGAAAGGCAGCAGATACCTTTGGATAAACAGAAACAAAACAAACTGGAAGAAAATGGCCTAAAATTAGAAATATCTTTATATGAAGTCAAGCAAAGAAACAGTTTGAAGTCTCACTTGAATCTACTTTATATCAGATTGAATTCTTTGATTTAGTATTTTTTTAATTAATTTACCATCCAGTCCACCACCTTTAAAGAATAGCTACTTAATTTTCAACATGAAATTATTATGAAAACTAAGTATCTAATTTTCACAGCATTATGGGTTACCTGCTTCAAGCCTTTGGGGCAAACATCTTACAGATTAAAGTATTAAACTGTCTTCAAATCATCCATGACTAGGGTAAGACAGACTGAGGTCAGCTGCTCTGATCTACAATAGCATGCTAAGTTAATTATCTTTGCTTCTATATGTGGAATAAACTTGCAGTGACAAACAAAACTAGATAAATCCAGTACTCAAAGAACTGAACTAGTTAACATAAGAAATAATAAAATGGGATATTTTGGACTACATTAGTTTATTCCTGTTTTGTAAGGGAGTTCTTATTGGACTGCTAATTAGGTCATGGTACTGCAAGAAGAAATATAATTAACTTTCACACTTTCATAGACAAAATGTACGATAAAAAGCCAAATCAGACTTATGTTGATACAACCCTTTATAATTGCTAGTAATCGTGAAAAGCAGATTGGCTGGCAACCACTTAAGATTTCTAAACCACTGTGGGTCTATTTTCCCCCTCTTTTGCCTCTTATGCCCTCTCAGGCTGCTTTCAAATTACAGACACAATAAAATTTCACTACTTATTGACAACTTTTGGGGTGCGAAACTGATAGGTACAGTCAGTAGTATCAGCACAGCTGCACTAGACACTCTCCTGGGAGAGAGGTCAACCGTGAAGAACTGGCTTGTTCCAAACTAAGAGAAATTGAAATTCTGTGACGGCAAACAGGGACCTTGCTTTTCCATTCCCCTTTGCTGTTTTGAAAGTACATGAAACAAACCATCAACAACAACATAACTATTATATATGACCTAATTATTAATGAAGTAGTTCGGAAGTCTATCAAATTATGCAAGGTCTGACATGTTATTACTCGGTTTGGCTTTGCAAATTGGTACACAAAGAATCCCAGTGGAAGGCTATAGGAAAAAATTTAAAAACTCTAAATCTTGTGATAATTATGTTCTTAAATCTGAGTATAAAAAATGATACAATGCCATGTAATATATGAAACAACATCTGTGTATTCTTGCGTTTTTATATGTATCTCATCATGCTTACCTTGTTTCTTTTCTTCTTTGGACCCACTGGGGCATCTAGTTTACACAGCTTGTATTTAATTAAAGTTATTCTTATGTATTTATAGTGCAAACAGAGCTATAATAGGTGAAAAATTACAAAATGTATAAGCTGTTACAAATATATTTACAAATAAATTCTGCTTATTCTTACCCTGACAGCCTTGTGTCTTCTGCTGGCTGGCTGAGGTTTATGAGCTCCATTTTGTGTATACTACGCTCTATTTTTCTGCAAACAAATTGTGAATAAACAAAAACTTTTTTCATTACTTTGTGGTGCATAGATTCCACCATCCCTGTGTTTAGTTAAAACATTTTAGCCCACAGAGCATTCTAGTGGAGTATTACTTCACTTTCTGCAGTGTAGGCCAGTGTAGGCCTTCTTTTAGGAAGAATATAGTGTGTTTAACAATCAGTTGTTAGTGAGACATTGTTGATGCTATTTCTGATATCCATAACTGCTCAATTTCGATAGTGTATGACAGTGTCTTACCAGATGCCATGTAGTATGCCACACAATTTTCACAAATTGTTGTCTTTAACAGTCCCATGTGCATGACAGTTACTTATACTTGGATTTCATTTTTCTACATAAATATTGCATTTGAAGCATTTGCTATTTTTTACTGGGCAGTTGAGAAGTTGTATAGTAAGTTATGAGGTTTGCTTGTAAAGCTGAGAAACAGAGGAGTTTCAAAGCTGCGTTATGCTTATTAAGACTATTATTAATAATAAAGATCGTCTGTTTGGTATTTATGAGAACACTTTTTAATAAAGGATTCAATATAATGAGAAGCTCTGCAAGACAAAGAGAAGATCAAAGGCTCAATCTTTCAAGGGAAAGTTGATACAAAAGAGCACATGACCGAAGTTTAGAGACCTATTCAGTATTTGTCCAAAACATAGGTTGTAAATTATGAAAGGAATCATCTTACCCATTGGTTTTAAAAGCCACTTTCTTAATCTGACTAGTTTGGATCTGCTTTTCTACAAGTACCCCTTCTCCAGAACTACTTACCTTGCAAACAGCTTTGGATGCAAAATGAATGTAGAATTAAGGAGTAAGTATAGTATTTCAGAGGCAGATATTTTGCTTTTCTTAGCTTTCCCAGTGCTAGCACTTCTAAAGCTATTCAAAATTATATTTTTTTTTTCTGTGCTTGTGGTTTTGTATTAGCAATCAGTAAAGACAGAGAGGAAAATAAAAGGAAATTTCAGAGACTTTAACACTTAGTCACTCTTCAGATCATACAAGTGACTTTAGTATGGCTTGACACCACTCAACATGTGTAAGTGCAACCACACTGCATTTTTTGAATGGAGCTGATGCCTTTTTAAAATAAAAGACTTAGCAAGGTTCAGAATAACACCAAATGGCAGTGTTCCAAACATCATAAAGTATTTTAGATTGCAGAAACCTCCTTCTCCTCTTTTAACATGAAGTGAGGTTTTACAATGAGATAATTAACTTCAATTATTCTGTTTTTCTGTAGTATATCCTTAAACAATCAAAGTGGAAAAAGTGCTCCTGTGAACAGATTATCAAGTTACCAGAGAATTCAGGATGTAAAATCTGATACTACCAAGTATCAATTAATTTGTTGTCCCAGCTAAGCTGACAGTTACAAAGTAATAAACAAGATTGGACAAACCTGAATATACATATATACACACACACATACTTTTATTTATATGGAGTATAAATATTCTTTGAATCAAGATTATTCAATATTTTAAACAAACTCCTACTTGTAGTCTAGTATCAAAAGTAGGTTTAGGCAGTCTGCTAGATTTGGCAATAAATAAATGTTCTTTCGGAAAAATACAATCCAAACTATCACCCTACTCTAAGGTTTAATTTCCACTTCTTCTGTCCAAATTATTCCTTTTATTACTGGAAGAAGGCAGCTGCCCCTTCACTGCAGCTGCTCCTGGTGAAGATCATTGATTAGCTTGAAGCGAATGACAGCAAGAGAACTCTCAGCCTGCTCTAACATGAGAAGAAATGAATTATCCTCTAAATCTCTTTCTCTCTCAGTTGTGCACAGTGTGAAGTTTGGAAGCAGAAGGGTTTGTCTTTACCTCGTCTTCCACTGGTCAGTGTCTATTTAATGTTTTAATGAATTTGAAAGACAACGGTGAATCCACTCTAAGCTCTGTGCTTATCAAAAAGTGCGATAAAGAGAACTGAGACCTGGCCCGATGCTTTTATAACAGCAGGGCATCATGAGCACCACGATGGCATACACTGGCAAATGATACAGAAGAAAATTAGCTTGCTTGTGGCTTGGAGAGAGGTTGTGCCAACCATCTGCCACAGGAGAACTCCCAAATGGCAAAAGAGTCATAAAGGCACATTAATGTTTACCCCACATTTCATCAAAGCCAGTTCTCAGAAAGGAACTCAATCCCTCAAGAAAAAAATATGTTGGAATATGTTGTTATGTTCACCCACAAAAAACTTATTTTTGATATGCAACAAAATAATGTAAATGTATACCACAAAATAACAGATGTAAAGACATTAAAAAAATTGACATTGAGGTTAGGTCTGTGAATTTTCCCATTATTTCTAATCAAATAAATGCTATAGGCTCATTTTGGTATGTAGCAACTTTGTTATGGTAATGATTATGACAAGATGACATTGCCCCCATTCTCATTTTCTGAATATAAAGTAACAAGTTATTAAACGGTAAAGAGATAATACACTTCAGAATTCATATCCAAATTAAAAATTACTATTGAAAAATAATTGGAAAATGAGGATAAATATTTAATTTCTTATCATCCAGCCTTTTTCTACTTAATTTAGGATCAAATAACTACATTCAATATATCACTGAAATCTGAAAACATAATACCACTCAATATTAGATAACACAGATTCTATAAATATACACTCAGAAAGCTGAAGATACTTAGTTTCAGTCCTTAGCAGTGATGTTTATAAGAGATCTCTTAGGGCATCTATTGGAGAATCTTAGTACTGCACTCCAAAGAAAGCCTTTAGAAAGAGTAAGAAAACAAGAGCAAGTGTTTATGCGAGTAAGAGATTTAAACAATAAAATTAATTCTAACTTTTTTTTTTCTGAACCATCCTCATTAGATTGACTGGAGCATTTAAAGAAAACAACCAAATGAGAAAAGTGTTTTAGCACTAATCTTTCAAACTTCACAGCTGAAAATACTAACTGATGCAAATGAAAGAACAAATACTTTACATTTCATAATTTACTAGCTCATCCAGTCTTGAATATTTAAATATGTACTGATCTGAATACAGCATGGTGTGCTTCTGTAGAACACTGAAAATTCATTTTACATAAAGAATTTACTAAAACCATAATGAACATTTAACTTGCGATTAAGGATGAATCATAGAATGGTAAGGTTGGAAGGGACCTGTGGAGATCATCTAGTCCAACCTTCAGCATAGCCCACACAGGGACTGAACCTGCGACCTACGCTCTAACCGGCTGAGCTAAACCTGCACCCAACCTTATCAGGAATGATCAAGTTCTTGGATTAGGCTTGTGTGGGCTTTAACTTGCTTTTACTACTTACCTAGTTCATTTTCATTTTGAACTGTTGCCTATGAAGTTTGGTTGTAGTAATTCCGACATCTTTACATGTTTGCCATAATTTATTTGTGTCCTCTAACACCAAATACTATTTTGTATCATCTCATTTACTCAAAGCATCACGTAGGGGAGACTTCTGGAGATGAACAGTTACTGCCTAGCTGGGATTTTTAGTTAATTTGTGATAAAATAAAATGAATTGTTTAATTTATGTAACAGAAATGGCAGCTTTTGAAATTTTATTGATGAAGTAACAAGCATCCTATATTGACTTCATGATCATTAAGCTGGATTTATTTTTAAACAGCAAATCTCTAACTCCCCTTACATATTTTTTTCTGCTTTTCAAGAGATGGTGACCTGTAATAGTCACCTGCAAGCTTGACCTGGATAATAATTAAAAAAAATGAAAAAAAAAAATGTTATTCTGAGGCAGAGGTACACTGGCAAATTGTTACTATCCACTTTTATTGCAGATTAGGTAACACCCTCCCCACAAAAGGATCCCCTTATGCATTGGATTAATTGGTTCAACAAGACATCCAAGATTCTCCCATACAGCAATATCAAACTACAACCTAAACCTTATCTTTCTGTTTGTTATGCGTTACTGAAAGAACAAATCTTCACTGTAAAAGGCCATAAAGAACTTATGAGGTAGTGTTGGAACATCATGTGTGTTCAAAAGTCCAATGCAGCCTGAGTCCGGTTGCTACAGAGCTGGAAAATCATTTCTCCTGTTATTTGAGAGTTCCTTCATCTTTCCTAATCCTGTGTCTTGGAGCTGGAGCACCCATCACTTGTTTTCAGGCGGGGTTTTGCTAGGGAATAAGCCAACCCAAATAGCGACTGGATGTCTGGAAGGCAGTTTTAAATGAATATACAATGATGTATAGCCTAATCCATGCTTATTCATCTGGCTTACCCTGTATCTGATTCTGATTCCATCCCAAGACAAATGAAAGCTACAGAGGAACCTGTTCTACCAAATGTGCTCAATGACTTTTAAGAAATCAGGTCTATGAACCACCATATCTGTATAGGGTAAGAGACATTTCCTGCAGTTCAGAAGAGCAAAAACAGAATATATTCAGTGCAGGGCACCTCTAAGTGGAATTTGTCTCTGTGTCTCCTTGATATCAACCAGCCTGTCACAGAAGAGTGCGAGGGACATTCAATGGGACAAATATTTTGTCTTAATGTCTTTGTGACTTTGGTATGCTGAGGTTTGCATTTCTCTGGGAGACAGATTTCAAAAGTCCATATTGGTGTTGTGACAGTTAGATACAGTAAAAATATGGAGCACATTTCAGTCAGGGAACAATATTACTCCTAGCTATTAGTCCACAGTTCTACTTAGCAGGAATCCTCCTTTGTCTTTCCAGACTGTGATATAACAACTTTGCAACTAACTTTTAACCACTTTTCCACTAGTACTGGTCCTGTACAGAGGAATGGGATACTACAGAAAGGCTAGCAGCATGCCACAATTAAATATTGACAGATCCTAATGCAGGAAGAATATCTTGATGCTTCTTTCCCATAACATACTTAAAGGGACAAAGTTAAAGATGCAGACTTCCAGTTTGCATCTATTTTATTTTATTTATTTTCCTTCCTTTTTCATATCTGTAAACTTCAGCATTCATAGGAGACCACGTCTGTCCTGCCCAGCTGATGCTCTGCACATTATCCTTTTACCAATTAGGGCAACCAGCAATGGAGTCTGTAGTCTCTTACTCCCTCAACCAGCAGTGTTTGTAACATCTCATATTACAGTTACAATGCTTCAAACCTTCTGTAAAATACAAAGTAATGTGGTCTGAAGTGTCAAGAGGCACTATATATTTCTTAAATAATTTTAGGGGTGAGAAAGGGTTACTTGAAACTTTGCAGTGCTTGTACATCTCAGTGAACCCATTTCATGATTCAACTAATTCTTCTCCAAAATTCAGCTAATTTAAAATGACAGACTTTTAATTACATATGACAAACTATCCAATTAAGTATAAAATCTATTTTCACCAGTACTGTATTATTTGAAAATTTATAGGATTTGTCAAAAATATCAGATTTTCTCCAAATGCTTTCCTCAAAAAAAGAAAAAAAGAGTACATTATAGCTTGTTAAATATTCAGTTAAAAGATCTTTTTTTTGCAATGTCTTGCAGAATATCCCACCATTCGTGTAGCTTTTATTAGAGTCAAAACCAGGCTGAATATGTTCTTCCTCTTTACTATTTCTAAATTTTTGGAAAGTTGTTTAAAAAAGATTACCCAATTTCATGTGAATAAAATGAAACCTGGTAGAAAAATGCCAGAAAAAAATCTTATTACACTTATAAAAGCGGTTATAAGTCAGCAGTTCTTATTCGCTATAGATGGTATTTATGTGTTGATCCTCATCATATGTCTGATTATTTTTCTAGTAGTCATGAATATAGGACCTATTACTCTTGCAATATTTTCACAAAGAAAGAAACAGGAAAAAAAAATACTGAGAGACTAAATTGTTTAAGGTGTCACAAAGGAAATCTGGGGCAGTGCTGGGAACAGAAATTTCCCATTTCTCATTCACTCTTAACCGCATGATAATACTTCCTTATCAATTAATTTATAAATTTAAAAGCAATGACTACATATATTCAAATATTAGATGATCACTACTGATGATAATAGAAAAAGATGTACAACTGCACTTCAGATAGAGAGTTCATAAAAATCACAGTATGCACCTCTTTTAATGTAAAAGATACCTGAAAATAAATTTTACTGCTGTTTGCCCGATTTACTTCAATACTATTGATTCAGTAAAACTATTTATATTCACTGTAAAATGTTCTCACCATGTTCACTTGCTAAATGCCTGCTACCTAATTTACATGCACTGTATTCTGTCACTAAAAAACTCTAAAGGTACATACAGTGCTTTCATATTATCTGCATTTTGGAATAGGATCAAAATACCTGCAATACTTCCAGATCTGTATCTGTGCTAAGCCATTTGCTTGTTTTCAGTCAGGCAGTCAACATCATTCTGAGGTATTAAAACTCATAGATCTGCACAGTTTATAGTATATATTATAAAAAGCGCATTAGATGCTACTTCTGTGTATACCTGTTTAAGATATACAGTGACATTAATATGAAATTATGTTAGAATATTTTAATAAAGGACTCTGAAATTTCTAAGTCAATCACAGGGTTAGAAAAGCAGGTAAAACATGCAGGCTTAATTTGCCCATTTCTGTGAGCACACATACTCTAGCACAATCTCTATTTACACAGATAGCAACTGTTTTTTCCTCAGTACCTCTCTGTTTAGCAAATGGTACTGATGAGGCAATCTCTAGGGTCTTTCACTTTTGAAAGCTACTTTCTTCTATCCCAGACCTATTTATATACCATTTAAACTTTGAAACAAAGGTAAAAAAAAATACATAATTCTATAAACTTTTGTATGATGCTTCATTAACTGAAATAAAATAATCTGTAGAGATCACAGGGGTTCACTGCTGTCATTTTATAAATAGTGACTTGACACACAGAGAGAATTAAATCAAAATAATTGAAAGTGTTCACTAATTTATAGATACCTAATTAGAGAACTGAACAGATTCTTCAAGGTATTTTCATAATACTTTTGTATATTAAAAGCACATTTTTATAATACTTTTGTATATTGAAAGCACATTTTTAGTCAACTTTCACTTAAGCTTAATGTACTCATGAGGTTTCAGCACCTCTATAAAGTCTGGCCTCAGCTGTTTCCTAGTGGGCATATAAAAAATAAGGCACAGGTAATTGCCAATCACCTGTGAAGATGCATGTCCTTAGCGACTTACTAAGCGTTGCAGAGGCAGCACACTATTTTCAAGGTAGCAATTAAATGGATAAACCAACTCTCTTCTTGCTTCCCCTGCAGTCTTGCCGTCTCATTCACTACATAAATTTAAATTTCAGCAACTAGTAAAAGATTGTTTGTATAGAAGGTTTCCACTATGTAATCCTTGCTCATATTAAGACCTTTGCTCTTCTTGTGTATGAGATAAAGTAGGATAAGATAATTTCTCTGTACACATATTTGCATTACAATCAAGGCAATTACATAACTAAACATATATATATTATACAAATATAATTATATTTGTATTACCATTGACTAAGGAAACTTGTTACAGCATCTGTCTGTTTGAACATAGAAACAATTTGCAATTATGTGCGAGAATTCCTACATCTCCTGTTACAGAACTTAACAAATCCAATGTAAATCTGTAATCTTCCTAATCATCTATTAAAAATTACCTACAGGTGAAGATTTATTCCTCTAATAAATTCCAGTAGAAGCTTGAATAATGAATATATTCAAGAACCAATGACTTAGCAAATATAGGAAAGGCAAAATTAATGAGTTATTCATGTGATTTATTTGCTCAGGTCTATTAGACACAGCTTCAAAAATAAAGGGAAAAGGAAAAAAAAAACTAATCAGGAGGACAATATCTATTCCAGTACTAAGCACTAACATGCACAGGCTCTACCAAACATGATGGAGCTTATGGTGGTATCAGCAATCATATGACTGGATCACACATAATCTCCCAAAGCCCTCCAATATAAAATCGTCTTACAGCTCAAACCTGTGTTAGGTGCCAAGGCCTGCTAGCAGACTTGCTTATACCAACCACAAAGGCATAACAGAATTACATTCTCTTACTTAACAGCTGCTTTGGGGTCACATGGGGCCATATTATAGCCTAAGCCTCTGTGAATGTAGTACAAAATTAGCAAGTGTGAAGTTCTTGGCTATCACAGCGGCAGCTGCTAACTCCATCCATGCAACATGGAGATACCTCAGCTAGTTAGTTTAGCACTAGCGTGGGTACACCTGTCAGTCTAATGGTAGTAGAGAAGCAGCCTAAGATATGACCTATCTATAGTGCAGCTTTATTTGGCATAAACACTCTTTGAAATATAATTTTAAAATAAAACCCAGCATTAAACTGTGCTATGGACTTTTGTCTAGATTCTGGTCTCCTTTATTTATAAATCCAGAGATACAATTAGAGTCAACAGAGTAGCCTTGCTCTAGACTAGGATATGCAAAAGCAAAATCAAGTTCATTTCGCTCTGAACATACTGAAGCATTCCACCAGCAGCAAAGAAAGAGCAGAGTTAAACAAACAGTGCAGAAAAGATCCCTCTTAATATGAAATTGATACAACTTGCATCTATTTTCAAACATTAATGCAGTATTATGGCAAGCACTTTGACTTGCTGCCAGGAGAGTACATAGAAACTTCCTGGCCAGAAGAGTACATTAAAAAGCTTCCTAGTCAGAAGAGTGCATAGAAACATGATACCAAAATAATTTGGAATATACAGAAACATTCTGATGCATGGAACTTATTTCTATCCCAAATATGTAAAGTACTTACTGAGTGCACTTTCGTCAAAGACTAACACTATGTTATGATGCAGAAGCACCAGTTCAAACCTATAAATAATGACTGATAAATCTTACTTTAAGGTATAGTTAACCTGCTGAAAGTTCCATCCTGGCCTTCAAGTCTTCGTTTCGAATCCCTCATTCATTATCCCTTTGAAACAATTAATTGATGGTAATGAAAGCCAAAGGAAGGTCACTAAACTACCTGACCTTATTCATTATACAAATATACACCGAACACTTCTTCTAAGCATATTAGCAATCAGTCTACAATAGTATGCTCTATCTACAGGCCAACTTAAAACACCTACTTTGAACAGAAAAAAATTTTTGAAGAACAAGGAAAATCACCGTAACACGTTTTTCAGTTATATTGATTCTTCCCATGAGTTGTCTTTGAAAGAATTATACCAAATTCCTACTGATCCCAGTTGTAATTGATATTTGCAATTGATTTTGTCTTACAGCATTTGTTCTGTTAGCTGTTCTGGAGCTTAAGGTATACAGGTTTCATGACAGTAGCTTTTGTTAGCAAGCTAAATATCATTCCGTTCTCACCTACAAAGTTTATTTATTAGATTTCTTAAGCAAGTACCTAGTGGTAAAAAGAAGAAAGAACTCAGTTTAGGAATGAAACTTTTACAAAAGATGTGGAAAACATCTTTTGAATGTTCAGCAGCTTTCCTCAGTGTACTTGTTACTCGCTATGTATTTAAAACCTTTTTCTTCCACAAAAATAGGTATCATGCAGGCCAACAGGAGAAATGAACTGAAAATGACACTTTTAATTAATTCTTTAGACAGACTTGAAATTAATTGTATTCTTCAATGCCTTTCACAATAGTAGGGTAGTTTACAGACGTATTGGAGGATCAGAACAATCAAAAAAACCTTTGAAGAAGGCTAAAACTGGCAAGAGCAAATATAGGAGAGGTGATGTAGGAACCAGTAAAGACAGTTAAGAGAGAGAGGAAAGAAAAATTTAGAAGCATATATGTTGTTGTTCTCTTTTTTCCCTCTAGACTCTCATTACTATACCACCAAAGCAGCAGCAGATCTGGGATAATTCAGCCTAAGTTTTAGGTAAGACAGTTTCTTGTGTTTTGTATCTCAAAGTGATACTGCAAGAAATCTTGCAGGACAGGCAAATCCAGGTGAGTTGCTGTGGTTGATCCTGGAAGACTCTAATCTCAAGCCAGAATTTGAAAATCATGACAAAGATCACCAGGGACATGAGACCAAAATTTAATGGCATGTGTGTGGCTTGTATCCATGCCTACAGAAAGGGTTATTCACAGGTGATCTCTGAACTGTAACTCACAGTGAGATCTGTCCCTGTTGAGGAAATCACTGTGGTGAAATTTAAGTGTTTTTATGAAACAGGACTTAAAGATGCATATTTATAATTATTATCAAACCTATTAAACTGTGTATAATTTGCTTTCTCTGTTTAGAGACGAAATAACAATAATTCTTTGCAATCATTTCTGGTAGTTTATCTTTCACACTTTTGTTTGCCTTGTGAGAAGAACAGAAAAAATTAACATAAGAACCAAAAATACTTTGTTTTACAAGACTCAGTGTTTTCTTTCCTCTACTAATCTTCTGAGAGAGAACCTGGACCTTTATAACCAGAAAGTTTTCTGGACTACTAATTGCAACTTTTAAAAAGTTTTATTTGTAGGAATACAGAGACCAGGCCAACTATGAAAAACAGTTAAAACTGTTCTGGCAGGACATTTTTCATGTTAGAAAGTATCATTTTGTTAAAGGGGAAGGGTTAATTTTGAGACTTACTATTTTTTTAAAAAAGTAATAGAAGCTTTTCTAATAAGGCTTTAATATTTTACTTCAATATTAAAACTTTGGTTTGAAGTTACTAAATTTATTTTTGGAGTTATTTTGTTATGTCAACTTCTTGTGTTTCTTTGAATCAAAATGTTATTTTTATTAGATTTTCTACATCCAAATTCTGAAATAGAAGTATTTGCATAAGAAGTTCGCATTTCATTCCCATTTGAAAGCAATCAATTAAAAAAAAACAGGTTTCTCCTACAAATAATAATTCTAAATTTAGATCATCCCACCACTGTCTACCAGCTAACTTGATGAAGTTAGCATCAGTTAGATCTTTTGCAGTCAGGATTATCCGCCAGTTTATCTCAGCTAGAACTCTAGTAAGAAAACTAATATAGTTCTTTCAAGCCAAAAATAACATCTATATAAGAGCAACAAATGACTAATACTTTCCTCTAACTGCTTTATGCTGTTCACTGCCTATAGATAATAACCTGCTTCATAGTTTTACTGTTTTAAGGTAGGCAGGAAGACTTCATAGTTCAATCTACAGCATATGGGCACAATTTGTCATATTCAGTTTTGTACACTACAAAGAATAAATCAGAATCTGTAACAAGACTTACCTCTATGGTTCCTCTGTAAATGCTATTATTTGGTTATATATTTCCACAGCCTTAGCCAGTAAAGTGTGAGCTAACTGATAATTTAAAAGTATTCAATCTTCATTCCTCAGAATTTTTGAAAACAATCTATATGGTTTCAAACATTGTTTATGCTCTCTACTGTGTGACGTGTTAAATTCATATTTGCTAGCACAAGTTGGCATACACAAGACAATTTCTGGTAAAATCCTAGATGTTGTAACTTTGCTGTCACTGGAACTTCTGTTGCTGATTTCCCATGAGACCTTGATCAGGTCGGTATGAATGTTACTTGAAACCCATACTAGTGCTGCTTGGTTTTTTTTTCTATTAGAGCCAAGATGAATATTGGCCATTTTCTGTTCGGTTACCATGTTTAATAGTATGACCTTAACTCTCAAAGTCATGCAGAAAAATTTAGGAGTTAGTAATTTACTAGTATTTCTAAGATGTTCTTCACTATCATAGTATTTGGGAATTTCACATATGCTAGTAAAACATCACAGCAACTCTGAAGTAGGTAAGTAAGGTTAATTAATAGAGCTGGTCAGAACAATTAGAGAAAGACAATCCGAAGTACAGCAACTAGAGCAGCTGTCTAGGATGAGAGAAAGCAAAATCCTCACTGTAGATCAGGTTCCCCTCTACCCCACCCCAGACAAAAGAGAGCGACCTACTGCTAGGCTGATTTGATCACTGACATTTCACTTCATAAAAAAGGCATCATTTTTGTCCAATACTAAATGCCAATAATTATTTTCATAAAATAAAATTCCAGCCGTAGTAACTATGTCTGATTTTGGCTGTCCTGTTTCTAAAGAAAGGAGAACTGGATCATAGGCAGAGAAATTAAATGGTTTTCCAAAGGTCACCCAGGAAGCTGGTGACAGGTACAAAGAGAATCCAGATAGATTGATGCATGCACTAACAAAGCGATTCCTGAGATGTTAAGTATTTCTCACTGCAAAATAGTTTGAGTCATTTTTCAGTGGTTAGCTGGCTTTACTTCAGTAAGACGGCACCTAACTCAAAACCAATTCTGTAGAACGCGGCTGAGTCCCTTAGCTTATATTTTAATACAATCCATCCAGCTTCTGACTTTAAAATTCCAATTTGTACTATGGCAAGAACAATTCATTTCCATTCTGTGCTGACACACAGATAGAAATTCATGATTTTATTATGTGTAGATCTGATTAGCACAATACTTCCAGTTTTTGTAATATCCGATGCTCTCCAGTTTTTTATTACACAGCAGCAAGGCTCAGTGTTAAATCTGAATCTACTGATCATATTAGTCCTGTTCTGGAGTCACTTTATACCTTTGCATGTCTGCACACCCTCAATATTTGGTATCTTACATGCTACATAGTATTGTGCATGGTCTGACACCAACATACTCACTCAAGATGTTTGGTCTGTTCAAATCCTTAGATTTTTCTGTGTCAACCAAACGTTTCTCCTTTTATGAGCAGGTGTTAACTTATATTCCTGATATAATCTGACATAACTTTCCAAATCTCCCAGGAAGGACCATTCTAGTGATTTTAAGTGCAGGGCAGAGGTTTTAATTTTTATTTAGCATATGACCGAGACTAATCCTCTTTTGTTTCCTGCAAAGTGCTTTAAGGCAAGGACACAAATACTTTAATATACAGGAATCCAACTCCAAGCATCTAAGTTCATATTTTAGCTTTTGTGTTAAGGTGAACACCAGATAAGCTCCATACTCCAACTGAAGATTTAGATACTTAATTTTAAGTGTGAATAAAAATCAACATCATTCTACTTGAGCACTTCCAACAGTGTTTGTTTTGATTAGTTAAATGTAAAATAATTTGAAAACTCTCAATATGAATGTTCTGTTGTATTTTGGCACACCCTATCATATGCAATTTTGTATTGTTACTCTATGTAGCTCTGAATTTCTTGCTGGCATTAGCAGCTGTGCTTTTTATTTCAAAGCTAAGTTTTCTGTTATCTTTTGAACGTTTTTTCATCAAACATGAAACAAGGGAAAAACTATTTGCTCTGCTGTAATGTATCTGTCACGTGCAGTACTCTGCAGAGTAAATGTACATGTGTAACCTGTGTTATTGAAAAAATTGGAAAACATTAAACATTCACTATATTTTGTTTTCTTCCTTTCCTTTTGCATTTACATGATTCAGAATGTGTGTGGTATGCTTAAAAGTATCTTCTGTGGAGCTGTAGGAAGCCATTGAGCAATTTAGATGAGAAGTTTTAGAAGAGAAAGTACTCTCTTGAGAAGTGTGAGCATTTCAAATTTAATTCTGCATCGCAAGTAAGATGAAAGATTATAGTTGTTTCCTTTTTATAACTTGACATTTACTTAAAATGAATCAACTAATCACATTCTTTCTTTACACAGCATTATTCTTTCTTCTACCTTTGTGTGCTGTGTATAACAGAAGAATTAAGGAAGTTTTCTTTCAATCTATATCCCAGCTATGTTAAAAAAAAGCAGCACCAAAAAAAAAAAAAAAAAAAAAAAAAAACTTGCCTTTGGTGGTCTCCTGGTAATAATCGTTAAATAATTAAAGTCTTAAAGTCACAAACAGTGAAAGCAATACATTGTCACAATACTGAGAAGCAAGTGTTGGTATCAGCGACTTAACACAAATATGGTTAAGCATGTCCAGCAATTATAAAAGAAAGACCAAAGGTGTGAATATCTATATCATTGTTTGACAAATATTTTAGAAGAAAAAACCTGTTCCTTGATGCACTTGCTATATCCTGCCACAGAAACCAAAAGAGTGACATGCTATCACTACATGGTGCACATAGCTTTAACCATTCGGAGTTGTGCACTCTTTTGTTTTGTTTGCTTGGCTTTTGTTTGCTAATTAAGCTAGCTGAGGTACAGTGTAGGATGGTCTAAGTTCTGTTTTTACTTTGTTAGTGCATTACCCAGAGACCCTATTAAAAGAAAACAGTCGCTTTCTCTGCTTGTATTAGTCCCTGTGGTAGCAACACTGAAAAATCAAAGGCCTGAGGAGAGCAGGAGAAGACTAGCTCCAAGAAACAGAGCATTAGAGGAGTCAATACAACTAGTTGAATAAGTAAACTGAACTATCATAATACTTCCAGGGATGATATGCAATTTACTGAGCTTACCTTGTTCATGTAAGAAATCTTAAATTTCTCCCCAACGCAAAACTTGCCTGTGATATCTTGACTCTGTGGTAGAAACCCAGCTTTCACCCACAGGTAGCCCGAGTGACAGTCTTTGATTGTCAGTTCTTTTTTATGAAATATGAAGTTTCTCTGGTGTCAAGTTGATTTAAGAGTGATACTTTTTGCATCTTCCTGGTTTCTAGTGCAGCTACCTGGGGAACTAATTTGAGAAAGAAAAGGAACATTTTAATTTTGTATGAGAACACTTTTAATCTGCAGATTACATAACTTGCTCTAAATTTGCTAATGTTTAAATGACCTTAAGCAAATTAATATTAGAGTTAATATATGCAAATTTTCATCAGATAACATGAAGAGTGCTGTACAAGAGCAGGTTCTCAGTTTCTCACCTAAAGTAACACCATTCATTTTCTTGATCCTGCTCAGAGAATTAAATATCTCGTGGTAGGAAATCATTAAATCAACAAGATTGAGGAGAACACCTTTTTCAATTCCATACCTGGGAGAGACTGGACACACACCTCGACACTTGAGGTTCCTCAAGGTTTGTTTTTATTATTTTTACCTAAATGCTTAATCATGTTTTAATCTGATAGATTATCGTATTGCTGACAGTTCAACTGTATAGTTGAAAGAGTTGTACAAACACCATTTATTTTTACCAGGTTTAACTTGTCACTTTTCAGTAGCATCAATCGTTTCTTACTTTATGAGAGTGCTTACCAGGAGCTGTGTTGGGTGCCTCTGTAAAACTCCCTTCTTGCTAAACTCTTTTTAGCAAAACAATTATATGCCTCTTATTTTTATCCTATCTTTTAACTCACTTCAATCTTATTAAATCCCATGCAAGAGAGTATAATGGCCAGACTATTCAGTGGTTCCCATCAATGCACAAGAGCTTTGGTAGCACCACTGAAGATTTTTATTTAAAATCCTCTCATACAGGCAACATCTTTGTGCAATCTCTCTGTGAGTCAATATAAAAACATAATTCTGTTAAATTTTGGGGGGGGGGGAATTTCATATATACATAAGGACAGGATTTCACCCATTCTGGGATTTGCTTTGCCCTTTTTCTGATATAAAGGCATTTGAATTGAAAAGGTATAATTTTTTAATAGGAAATTATATCTTCCATTTTCTGATCCTGCCCCACGTCTGCAAGAAGTCAGATAAAAATCACATTCTATGTATTTGTATCAAATGGCTTATACCGGTAGTCTTCTGTCAATCTCTTCACTCTTCTGAAATACATACTTTATTTGCCCTGAATGCCTTATATGCTGAGTGAGATTGTAACCGCATATCCATTTAATGTTGTTGAATATTGTTGACCACAAAACTACACTGCTGCTACCGAATTCTCAGACTTTTCTATGCTTTGTCATCAAACTAACACATACCATTTCAGAGCATCGTGTTTCCGCTTCCCATCGTGACTTTTAGATCCCCAAAAATCTATCTTTGTTATTCTTTTCTCTGCATCCTATGGTATTATTTGTGCTCATAAATGATCTCTACTATGATAGGAACTATGATTAAGTAAGCTTTTTTTCAGCCTCCAGGAAGTTTTGAATGAAGATGAGAACTGTGCTATTTGGATACCTGAAAATGAATACTGCTATTTGTTTGTAAAATTGTTTGTTGATTCACCTCCTTTTCTGAAAGCTCCTTGAGCTGTGGGTTGTTACTGAAGTGAGCACAAACATGGTAAAAAATTAATTACGGGATTCGAAAATATCATCCTACAAAAAAGAAAAATAGAAACCTGTAAGCCATGTTTAAACTGGGGAAATAAAAAAAAAATTAAAAAAAATAAAAGAAAAAGAATTAATATATAGGCAATTATATGCCACAAAGAGACAAAATGGTAGCACAATTTCTAAAATGGAAAAGGACACAAGTAAATTAACAGAAGGGTACAGATGCAGTAACAAATACATATAAATGTTTATTAAATACAAGAATAAACTGGCTTTATTCAACAGCAAAACAACTGAAGATGCAGCATTATACACAGTAGCTATTTTCTAAAGCTGACACGTTGAAACTGATGGTGGTTTATAAAAAGGAGTGCTGTAACTATATCTATGTATCTAGAGAGAGAGAGAGGGAGACTATAAATGTGGTGGTGTCCTTGTCCGTATCTCTGTCCATGACCCACACTCAGATGTTCTGTCTAGTCTTCAGAAGAGATTATAAACACTTTGCTTATAAAGTTTATTCTAGCAACCTATAAATTGGGAGGCACAGCACTCATCTTTTTTTGGCAATATTGGACTAGAAAAATAACTTTTCTTTAGTTCCATAACCTCTTCTTAGTGCTCTTTATTGATAGTCACTGCTTATGATAGCTTTTGTACTGAAAAGCCTATGACTAGATCGGGTCCAAAGTAGTTAAATGAGTTAACTGAATTCACTCATGTATGTCTAAATCAGCAATATCTATACTGAAGTTGTGCTCCAAAACTGCAACAGCTACACATTGTGTGCATCTAATAACTTACAGTACCAGCTTTAGTAGCATTGTTGGCATCATATCTGAATGTCTTCTCTATGACAGAAAAGTTCCCACGGCCCTTGGCTTGCGAGATCACATCTGCAAACATACAGCTGCAACACGGTGACCATGGCTTCACTGTCACACAGCTATTTTAGGATGTTTAGTTTTGTTTTACCACAACACATGGGAGCAAGGGAGCACTCTATTATTTTAAAAACCAAGCAACACAGCAAAAGAAGAGAACAACTGAGTAGCATAGCCATCTATTGTTTTTATCATAAGTATTACAATACTTAAATTTTTTATCAGTACTTGAGCCTTTGGAGTCCTATAAATATTGTAGCATTCAATTAAAACAAGCAAATCAGCCCCAAACTTCTCCAGACTTCTCACGTGCTGGCTGATTCTCCTGACAGCTATGTAGAGAAGCTTATGCTTTAGTAATGGTGCACATAAGTATCCACAACTGCAGCTGCAGTTCCATTACCAGCCAACCACCTTTAATAAATTCCTGAGTACTTCACTTTGCCTTCTATATGTCTTATTCCCTGTCATCTTATTTTTCCCCATAACTCCATACACAATAATAATGAATGATGACAGTACAGGCTAGACAAGAGTTGGCTATCATGGAAAATACAGTGATTTAGTAAAAAGCAAGACTTGAGTCTCTGAGAATATATTTTATACTATCCCATGCTCGTTGCAAGTCAAATTCAAATTGATTCAAATTTAATTTGAATCAATGCCTAAAACCTTAACTTTGTTCCTATTACAATTAGCCAATGTTTTTTCTTTGAATTCAAGGAGAACAAGGTTTGACTGAACAATGTGCAAATAATGATGTACAAGCCAATCAAGGATAAAATCTCAGTTTGTTGATCCTAAACTAAAAAGAAACACAATGCTAAGATACAACTGTGCTTTTTTTATTTTGAAAGAAAAATTCAAGTTGTTGGCTTACCAGTATTCTTCATTTGTATATTGCTACATGTACAGCATGTAGGTGGTAGGATCAGAGCAGCTAAGCATGGAGAGTAAGCACAAGGACAGAACAGAAATGGAGAAAATGGAAACTAGAAGAGGTATCAGTGTTTCCTATTTCACTCCAGGGCCTTGTCCCTTAACTGTCCAGCTGAATATATGTTTCTGTAATATACTACTTTTGAACTTTCTTTTGTAATGTACTTCTGGAGAAAAACAACTCATTTTTTCCAAGAGCTCTGACAGAGCTGATGATAAGATAGTTTTTTTTTTTATGGCCGATGCCTAGTTAGATTCCTATCATCCACGATAGTCTCCAGTCTCATCTCAGCAGCCTTTCCCCTTTAAAAACTCTCACATACACGTGCCATCCTATACCCCAAGAACGTACTATTTTAATAATGGAACAACCAAAAATAAACCTGCACTGAGTGAGAGGTCTGAAGATATTATAAAATGCCAAAAATAACTGTTAAGTGGAAAATGTATTATGACATATAAAAGTCAGGTGTCAGTGCTGCACTGAGCAGTTAGAATGCATTCCTTTCCTTGACTTTATTCGAAATGAATCATATACTAACACTTTCACCTGAGTCACTCTGACAACAGGAAGCTGATTCCTATGAATGTACAATATGATCTGCCTTATAACAGAAAATAAAAGTACTTTAGTCATATGTTTATGTACATAAAGAGAGGGCAATGAAGACTACATCTTTTGCAGTGAGTAACTTCTAGACATGCACTTCCATTTCCTGCTTCTGAACACATATGCTGTTATTGTAAATATATATGTCTGTATATCTTATTCTGCATATTGGCAAATGTGTGCTTATTTGGCACTTTAATTAAAGTATGAAAGCTAAGTGTTGCAAAGATGTGTGGCCTGACCTTCAGCTGAGGCATTTCACAGTATATCTTTCATAAAAAAAAGAACAATTGTATTTAAAAGAAAAGGAAAGCAAAAAATACTTCAAGATAGATAGAAAATTACCTCAAGAAAATGCTCAATGACAGCTATTTATAATAAAACCAAAATATTTTGAATAAAATCTCTGCAGAATCGGTATAGAAAACATCGCTGGAAAGATTTTTTTTTTTTTTTTTTTTTTTTTTTTTTTTTTTTTTTTTTTTTTTTTTTTAATATGACCTCAGAGACATTTCTCTTGCAGGAAGATTTATTTCAAAATAAATTGCATTAAGTTTCACTTTGTAAATCTGTTATTCCTTAGCTCACTACCTACTCGTTTATGCACGTACTCAATGGTTTCTAATCAAAAGTAGCAAACCACATCACTTTTGTTCTGCTTCTGAAAGTGATGGATGACTTAGCTCCGTTTAGAGAATATGAAGATCTACACTTTTTCCTTAAAGGAAACTCAGATGCAAGGCCACATTACTTTTATTTTTCATTTAGTATATACTCCTAGTCAGTGACAAATTTCCCATCTTTTCATTCTCATACCAATTTGATTGCTCAGCAAGCTTATACATAGTTTGTTAAAGTACTCAACTTCTAACTTTGGCCCTCTTAAGTTTCTTTTATTATCATCTGGAAATTCAGCAGCCAGCTTATCCTCTCTTTACTATATTGGGAAAATATATATTTTGCATAAAATAGTAATTAATATAAAATAAGACTCGGTAAAGTCATATTGTAAAGTGTAAGACTAGCTGTAAAGTACAAATTGAAAAGTTGTCACCAACACATGGAATATTTATGTGGTTTGATTAAGAGAAAAATAGCTATGCAAAAAAGTAATGGTTTCCCATTCCTTTCAACAGACTGAATACGTACTTATAAAATATTTTCAAGTATCATGTTTGTTTATTTAGGATCTAATCAATCAAGCTTGAAAAATTACTCTTTTAGGAAGTTTTTTATGGGCATTTTCAAGCCAAATGAAACTGATTTTGCAAACAAAATTTCATGAGACAACATATCAAAAGCCTAGTTAAAATCTTAATGTCGTGCACGTTGTTCATTCTCTATTTGTAGTTTTATGGCAAAAATTAAACTCTAACCAGAGTCTTGCAAAATTAGGTCTAGAGAAATAGACTTATACAGAATTTATTACTCAACTGAAAGAGTAGATGTTCTTTGATTTGAGTTAAATGAATTTACACGTATGACAAATAATTGTTAGAATCAGTCTTTGCTTTTTTTTTTTTTTTTTTTTGGGGGGGGGCAGTCAAAGCCTTGTTTGCTCTTGTGCAAATATATGTTTTAGCAGAATTGTAAGCACTTGGAATAGAACGAGTAGAACGAGCCCTGTGCCCACTGTGTTTATTTGGGGTCACAGGAGGCATATCACTGCTCTGTAACTGTCAGATGAGATTTGAATGAACTTTTTAGAAGAGTTCTGAGGAACATTTGTAGTAGTTGCAAAGCCCCTGCCTGTTCCATTTGTTTGCTCTCCTTTTATATGTTTTATGAGGTTTAAAGCAGATGATTGTCTGCTTTTAGGTCAAACTGACTTTTTTTTTAAAGGGAACCTCCAGCTTGGGGAGTTGCAGTCCAAGGTGGGAACAGTTGCAGCAGGGTGATGTAGCAGTAAGGAGCTGGCAGTCTGGAAGAGAGAGGCAAACTATAACTCCCGTGTGGAAATGAAGCTTGGTTTTAAACTCCCATGCAAGGAAGATAGGCAGTAGCACACGCAGTCTAACATGGAAGACTGCATAAAATTCTGATTGCTCGTTTTCAGGAGAGATGAGTTCAGACTACAACTGACGCACGTAAACAAACAAATAAATAAATGCTAGGTTGGGGAATAGAGGCTACAGGAGTAAAGGAGAAGATCTTAGCTTGTTTAACTTCATCAAAAAAGAGACTGACATGGAAGGCAATTCATCTCTATAAAAAAGCTTCATGTGAAAAACGAAGCAAACAAAGTTCTCTTCTTATGTTAGAAGAACAATAATACTGGCATAAATGACAAAGTATAGCTTGGCTATAGATTCAGACCAATAAAAAAAAAATCCATCTCAGCAATCCCAGGAGTACCACTCTGAAACAGTTTTCTAGAAGATACACTACTCAGGCTGAAAAGGCCTCCCAATCCTACCTATTTTAAGAATGTTGCTTGCTGTGAAAGGGATAATTAAATGGCTTTCACTAGCTATGAAGAGATTGGCTTATTTTATGACAGGGCAAAACTCTTTTTCAGTTGCCCCGTGTGACAGGACAAGAGGCAATGGGCAGAAATTGAAGCACAGGCAGTTCCGCCTGACCGTGAGGGGGAATCTCTTCCCCGTGAGAGTGCCGGAGCACTGGGACAGGTTGCCCAGAGAGGTTGTGGAGTCTCCTTCTCTGGAGATCTTCAAGGCCCGCCTGGACGCAACCCTGTATACCATGCTCTAGGTGACCCTGCTGACCCTATAAACATTTAAATCATTTTTTTCCCTCTTTCTGCTTGATTTTATCTATTTTCCCTATTGAAAAACAACATCAGAATTTCAGCCTTTAATAATCAGGAGGGCCTGTTTCGATCAGGACACTATTATTTTCCAAAAGAGCTCTTGAGGAACTATCCAACCACTGTCATAACCCCATCAGCCCTTTGCTGGGAGCACCAAAACATGCCAGGGGAGTCTGAGAAAGCTGGTCCTGATACCAGAAGGACAGGAAGAAGACAATTGCTATCTTCTACAGCCTCATGGGGGTGTAGAGAAGATGGAACTTCTTGAAACAGTTGAAGAAAAGAGAGGCAACAAGTGGAAGCTGCACCAACAGAAATTCCAATTATATGCAAGAAAAAATTCTTCACAAGAGCAGTCAAGTATCAGAACAGGTTGTGCAGCGAGGCTGAGGAATTCCTGTCTTTGGAGATAATCAAAACTTGATTGGATGAGAGGCTCAGCAATCTCATCCAACATTGAGTGGTGGGTTGGACTAGCTGGCCTCCAGAAACCCCTTCTAACCAAAATTACTCTATGAGTCTGAGAGCGATCCATGTTTCTGCAGCTCCTCGGTGCACTGGAAGAAATGGATGCATTTCCTCATGCGAGTTATAATGCACCTAGCCCAAGATTATACCTTTCTGATTATAGATCACATCATAAATCTCACAATTTATAATATATTAATTATATGAAGAATTTCATGGAAAAGTGTAAGAATTTTATCTGTTTCCAGTGTCATTCTCATGCTTTTTAATCCACAAACTTCAAAAAAGTCAATAAACAAGCACTAAGGGATGATTTTAAAGAGGTTTAGAAAACCAAGTGTATTCTAATGGAAAAACTAATATGTTGGATCCTTAATATAATGTTACCTCTTCATAGCAGAGCTCATTTCTTGAATAGCTACAGTTTTTGAATTTAAATGCTGCCAATCAGACAGTCTTTTGTTTTGAATTTATTAAAAAAGGACAAGAAAAACTGCACCCAGATAAACCCTTGCTGAGAAAATTGTTGTCTAAAATCCATAATGTATGCTGTAATACTGAAAAATGTAATCGAGTTACCTGCAGTTTGACCATACAAATTCATAGGTGAAGGTCATTTGCCCCAACATTAACTATTGCTGCTATGCCTGCAAATAGCATATTGATGTGAGAGCACTGTTTAAAATAAACAGGACCTTCTCAACATAACAGACAGGAAGTCTAACAATTTATTCTGAATGGAAACATGCATATTTCGGTTGGTATCAATATTTGCATTGACTATGAATAATGTAATTTTCTTCATGCAATTAAAATTAGATGTAAATACTTAATCAAAACAGACATTGGACTAGCAGCAGCATTATTTAGATTTGTCCTGTTATGAGTAGATGAACAACAATCTATTTATGTAGCTCTTTAGTCCAGTAACAACATTGCCATTGCTAGCAATAGGTCACAAACTTTGTATTGAGTTTGCAAGGCCTCAGGACTGAGGTTTATCAGGCTTGCTCTGGCTGATCTTGCCTAGACTCACCTGGAGCTTTCTTTGTACTTGGTTTAGCTGCAACAGCCACCTGGACATTAAGAATTTTGCTATGTCTAATTATTTATGTTTGCTTATCTTTATATAGTATAACCATAGCTTTTAGATCAACGGTAGTAACAAGTAGTTACTCTGTGCAGAATAGGATATTTATGGCTTTAATGTAATGAGGTAGTGTAGAGGAATACAGGCCTGAAGTGATAGCAGAGGCTTAGAGAAGTGAGGACACAGGATGTGGTGCAGAGGCATCCAGGCATGGGATGCCCATGTGGATTCTAGGGCAAGGAGGAGGAAACCATCATGCTCCTCCAAGAGAAGGGATGCCGATGTCTTTGTATTCCCCATTGCCCCCAGTCAGACTGATGTCAACCTCAGGACGCAGATGAGCAGTGGAAGGACAAGAAAAACACCTAGAAAAGGGGTAAATGTTAGGAAGTGTGTATATGCCAAATTTTGCTCTATTATTCTTTTTCCTGTAGTAGTATTTTTTTATTTTCTTATTCATTCTTTTCTGTAGTAATTAAATAATAATTAAATCTGGACTAATGATAGTATATTGATTAGACTGTTAAGATTTCAATTATAGTAATAATGAATTCTTGGCTTTCCCTAAAAGGTGTGTTTTCTTTTTGCCTGTAATATTTTCAGCATAACATGTGCTTTAGCTTTGTCAAGTAGCAGGACAATTATAAGATCACAGGCAGTAGCCAGTAGCTGGATTATGCTTAGAACACTGTTTAATTACTGTTTAAATATTGATCTAAATATTAATTAATGTAATGTAGCCTCTATTCTAATTTCAGCAAAAAACACTGGTCCTATTTTAATATCCCATATTTTAACACTTCAGTTCTAGGTGAACATTGCATGGACTAAAGAACATTTATTTACTTTTGTAAATGAGTTATTGTGATACATACCCAGGGTCTCTCATCCAGTTTTCAATCTTTTTCTTTAGTTTCTACAATGTTCTAGCAGACTACTTTGTGATAAGTCAGTTAGCCTTTTTATTTCTTTCATGCAAATTTTTAAATAAATTCAAGATTATTACTTATTCTGGAAATGAAACTCTTAAGTTTGGAGTCATCCATATCTATAATAACCATCTGAAAAGAGAAGTATACTCCATAGCTCTTTCAGCAAATATTTTTGAACTGATATTTCAATTAAAAACACCAAATACATTTTTATTTCCTTAGAGAATACTTGATAAGCTCCCCTAGAGTTTGTTCACTAAAAATAAAACCCAAGAAGATAGACAAGAGAAAATGCATAAAAATATTCTCTTTGTATAATATGCAAAAGAAATAAATAGCAAATTTTTTCACTCTGCCTCTGATAAAACTTGTGTCTGATGACCGCACATTATAGTGATCTGCACACAACATTTTCATCGAGTAATCTACACTACACAGAGTATGAGTCAAGGTCAGTGGCGCATCTCAGATACCTCAGCACAATTCCTCACATTCCAGTGCATTGTCGTCTTAACTGAATTTAGCTATGCACTAACTAGCACAAAATGAAATATTTATACATCTGGAAGTGAGTACTACAGATTTCACCTGCGGAAGGTAACAGCACAGTTTAAACATGCCTGGAGTTTTGGAAGACTTCATTTTGTCTTTCACATGCAGAAACTTCTGCTTTCTATCACACAAATTGCAAAGAGCTGTCACGTTACATATTTCTGAGACGTTCTTTTCCAGCATCTCCAAAGAGGACTGGAGAAAGAGTATTGCAGTGTGCACTGACCTCATTAAAGTATTCCCTCCCAGAAGTCCTGCTCTCAACCCAGTTTCCAAAACAGATGCGTTTGGGGTGAGGAAAGACTTTTGACCCCAAGTAGAACTTCTGGAAATGTCAGAAGACTGGTAAATTATTCCTGACTAGTGACTGTGTATTTGTGGAGATTCTGGTTTGCAGTAAGCATATTGTACAATTTCAACTCAGAGACTGAGATTAAAAAAATGTATATTACTCTGATTAGAATTTTTGCTGAGCTGTAACTTGACATCTTGCAAATCCTTATTCTAAAAATACTGTGTTTGTGTCATTACAGAAATTTTAAGTGAAGTATGAAACAAAACACCAGCCATTTCTGTAAGAAATATTCAGAGATACTGAGAGACTAACACAGATAGTGGATAGCTTTTCTGCTGTCACATCATGAGAGTAAATGTCTTTCCCGTTGATAGATACCAATTTCTTACATTCAGTGACTGCTCAAGTAGTATCTGCCAAAGCCTGTGCTATGCATATAGAGAACAGTACTTGCAAATTTAATGTCGTATGCAGAAACATGAGTCTAGTCCTGTAAAATGAGTGATGTGTTAAGGCCCAAGTAGAGCAAAACACTTGATGCACTCTTTGTCTTAAAACATTGCTTCAATCCCGTAGGGTTCAAAGAGGCTCGAATACGCGCTTCCGTGTACCCGTCTGACAGGTGCAGACCTCTTAACTGCGAGCATTTAATGAAGACACTGCCATAAGCTCAGATAGCACAGAAAGAGTTTCAGACAGCAGTAATTTCAGATATATGACCTAGACATGTTCAGCTGGCCTAGTTACAGGGTTTGATTTTACAGGTACATTGAAAGCTGCTAATACCTGCTCTGTGTCTACACTGAGAGCCTGCCTGAGATAAGCAGATAAATCCGGCACCAGAAAGAGTCTAGCTGCTGCTCTGTGCAGACCATTTCTGAGATGATAAATCGTTCTGCACAGAATAATTCGTAACGAGGCTGCCACACAGCGCGGACCCAAGGGGCTTCCCCACACAAAATTACGTTCAGGGCAAATCAAATAGCTGCAGGATGAATACTACCATAGGTACGTCTGGAAAAAAAAATGTGCTTTGAGTGAGAAGGCATTAACTAGTAACTGAATGTGGACAAGAAAATCTTTACCATTAAAAGCAAGACCACTACTGGTAAAATATAATAAGCAGTATTTATTGTATGGCTTAACTTTCATTTGTATGCTTGATGGGACTTTTAAACTAGAATGTAAATAGTGATAATTTGGCCTGGCACTGGCAAACATCACTGTTGACATTTTCCCTTGGAAAAAAGTAAAAACAAAACAACCAGTCTCCAGTAGATTAGAATATATATTTAGTTTGCATTTAGAATTACTTTATGCAAAATCAGACTTTAAATAAAGCTTCCTTAATTGTTTATGAATCGTTTTTTTTTTTACACAGTCTAATCAGGTTTCTTCTGCTGTATTCACTCAAAAATATTAATGTGAAATATTTATTGAAGTTTCTCCAAAACTTATTAAATATTAATGGCCAGTTTTGCATATCACTCAAAGATCAGCATGCAAACTCCCACACCCTTGTAATTGCATATGTACTGCATTTGACTTTATTTATAGGCTCTTTCACCTTCATAATACTAAAGGTGTCACATTTGCCCTGTCAAGCAAGACCAAAACACATTTTAATACATAGATCTAAGATAACGTCATAGCTCTGTTAAAATACCACAGTAGAACATACATATATCTATGCTGCTGAAGATTGGGGTTTTTTATTTTTATTTTCTCTCTACCCAAAGAAAATGCCTCAAATAACATTTTTTGACATTCAAAAATAGCAATGGAAACGTCTTAGAAAAAATAATGAAAAGCTGTATAATATTGAGAATCTTAGGCTATTCAGATTAATGGTGAGAAAGGAATACAGAGAAATCTACTTTGCTCAGCTGAGGTATATTGAAAAGAAAGCCAGACACACCTCCTATATTTCACCTTAATGGATGGACTATGCTACCATAGAGCCTCTGTATTTGGAGACCAAAATTCCTGAAGGCCACAACTCTGAAATACTGATAAAAACAGAGCGCCCCTCTTCTTGCCCCAGCTCCTCTCGAGGTGCTGGACGAGGACGACGAGGACCCTGTGCCTGAAGACAGAAGGTGCCTCCTCGCAGGAGGTGGCCTGCAAAGCCCCGCAAACAGCCCAGCAGCCCCCAGCAATGCCCAAGGGAGGGCAGCCGCAGCGACCTGACAAAGAAACCGCCACAATTTGCTCCAGGAAGTTTCCCTTTGAGTCAAGAAACCAAGAAATCAAACCTGGCAACCAGCAAGACGATAGTAACTAACAATAACACGACATATGACACCTGTTATACCCACAAACCACGCGAACTACTACAACCTTAGGTGTAGTTCTAGTGCTAGTTAGAGAGTTTTTTTCTTATCCTGTTGGTGCCAGTTAGATGATATCTTGTACACTTTGCCTAACGGTGTAGACTTGCTTTAGAGAGCACCTAAAAGTTAAAAAACAACAACAAAAAAAAAACTCCCCAGTAAGCTAGATCCTATTAGATGTGAGAGAAGTTAACTCTAATCATATACTGTGAAGTTAAATCATTATTATATCATATTATCAAACCTTTATTCTACTATTACATAAAAATCTGCTTAGATAAAGCATTAGAAGTTCCATGAAATGATAGCTCAAAAACATCTTTCTTGAAGGTGTCTTAAGTTGGGTTTTGGGTGGGAGTGATGGTAGCGCTGGGTTTTGTCTTCCACTGTTTTTATAAGCAATGAGAACATCAACTAAATGTTTTATGACAAATATCAGGTTCCATGAAATCCTTCTTAAAGTCAGCAATATTTGAGTTCCTTGTGTGTCGCTTCATCTTGGATGGCTCTCCTCTCTCGGCTGCCAGCATCATTTCAGGTTTGTGAAAAGATTAGACAGCCACAGCATTCCCTGCCTTTCTTCCATACCCCCAGTGCTCTTCCTGCACCAGACATTGCTCGTTGTTCAACACTTCTTTTTTAGGCACAATAATTAATTTAATTGAAAGTTGCCCAGTCACTGCGACGCGGAAGAAGCGAATGGAATATCAGCACTGCGTCCACTGATAAGCCATGGGAAAAAAAATATATATAAAAGGAAGATGGATAATTTCTGGGGGGGGTTCTGTGCTGTATTAAGCAATTCTGCTGTTGTCTTAATACCCGTTAAAAGGTACCAAAAGATATCTATCAGAGTCTTTCTGATGCTCTCTTCAATGGGAATAATTATTTTACTTTAGGCAGAAAAGTATGACTCACTTGCAAAAAGCACATAATATATTTAAAATAGAAAAGAACACTATTCAAAAGGCTAAGATATTTTTTCAAATGCCCTGGAGAACAATTTATATTTCAGTTGTAGCATTCTCTTCATAAAATTAGAGGCAAATTTTGTAATCTTTCAGTAAATAAAACTGAATGTTTTTCAGCAAAACCACATCTACCTTTTTCTGGAAAAGGAAGACTTTTTTACCTTTAAATTGCTGTTTAAATTGCAATCTCTTGCGTATCATTCAGCTGCCTTCTTTCCATAAGCATCCAAATAAGGCCTGTGTTTGTAATGATTGTGTCTTGTGTCTCATTTTACTGATAGTCTGATTATTCAGTCTAGATGCATAAATCATTTTCTTGCTCTTTACATATTCAGTTCATGCCAACATTCAAAAACCTGCACACCTAGTAATAATCAGACATCAGTATATAAATACTTAGTTTTATCTACCACTGTTTGAATGCAGCTTTGCAAATAGCTTAGCCAAATAGTTTATTTTTCTCCATTTGCTGAAATGCAGTGGTAATAATCAATCATTAGTGCACTCACCAAACAGTTGTATTTATCATTCCTTTTTCCTGTATCTGGTCAAAGATACAAATATAACTTATTTATAGGCTGAAAACTAGCACATTAGGAAAATTAATTAAATTGAACCAGAAACGTATCAGGTCAAGCACTGTTTGATTACCTAGTTTTGCCCATCTGATGTAATTCCACGGAAAAATGATAAAATTACCAACACGTGCATTGCCGTACTCAGTAGGGAAGCTCATCCCGTATCTAAGATTCATCGACTACACTCTCCAAAGCTTAGGGTGGAATTCTCTTTCCAACTGTAAATCTTAAGCAACTCCCATCAAAGCTGTAAAGCATCCCAGGAAAGAGTGAAATTAGAGCTAGAAATTAGCCACAGGCTTCTCAAAAGCAATGTCAGGTGTGAATGTCAAATAGCCACAAAAAAAAAAAAAAATGATTCTTTTGAAATGTCAAAGAACAATATGCAGTTGGATATATGTCAGTGTCTTCAATCAACCTTTAACATTTCCAGTAATATTTAATTTATGATCAAGGCTATAAAATTAATCTTGGATTCTTCTGCATTTTAGGTTCAGAAACATCAAGAGTTAAGCAAAGGCCTAACAAAACAGACTGTTAAAAATTGTCTCTTAGCCCTTTAAAAACACACACCAAAACAGATTTATAATTATACTAAAATACACAGTTCATTTTTTTCAAATTTACTGAGCAATGGAAATCATTGTTTGTTCCTGCTGTCTCCTGTTGCTACCAATACAGTTATTTGTTTGGATTTCGCATAGATTTGAAAATAAATTTGAAAATCCCTCACCACATATGAGTGTTAAAACCAATAAACTGACTCCCATTCTTCTAAAACAATCAAAAAATCTCCTTATCTGCCTGCCTTAGTACATCCTTAGAGAAGTTCTACAAGGCTTCAGAAAGACCTCCATATTACATGCAATATATTTTTTACCAAACATTACTATTTATCAAAACAAACCAGATTGTTAGCTCATGATGCTGTGCAAATAAATAGGAATGACTGCAGCTGGTGATTGCATCCAACATCTTCATTCATTCATGGGGCTACATTTACTCCTGAAAATGAAGTTCACAAAATATTACCTTTAATGGGATGCGTTTCCCCCCCTGCACTAAGACTGACCTCACATGTTTACAAGCACACGCAGTGCTCTACCTTGGTGCCACAGATCCAGCGACTGAACCTGTTCCCGTACCCACCTTTCCATACCCTTCCACGACCCATCCATTCTGTGACCTCATTCCTGC
Source organism: Rhea pennata (assembly GCF_028389875.1). Classification (NCBI taxonomy): domain Eukaryota; kingdom Metazoa; phylum Chordata; class Aves; order Rheiformes; family Rheidae; genus Rhea; species Rhea pennata. The sequence continues at coordinate 43,261,263 of NC_084666.1, read as the reverse complement.
TCAGGAAACCACCTCTCCTCGTGCACTGAATAAGGCACCAGACTTCCAGCATAGAGATACTAGTTCTTTAACCTGAAATAATGCCTATGCCTGCTCTAAGAGACAAGGGTGAAGTACATATCTGCTGTATAGCAGTTTTGCTGTTACAGCTTAAGAGCATACCATCTTGTGTATAGTCATTTTATCTGCTGTTTATTAATAATTTCTTCAGATTACACTTGCCTACACCTCCCTCAGCAGTTAAATAATTTTTCAAAGCACCAAAAGACTATAAAGAGAAAAAAAAAAGGTATATTATTCAGGAAAATTATACCTAAATAGTTCTCTGAACATTGTACGTCAAGATATCCACTATGCTCAGATCGATGACCAAAATTTCGTAGACTGTTAGACTGATGGAGGTCAGGTAGACCTCAGTGTGTGAGATGGTTTCACTGTTCTGGTTGCAACACTTCCTGGTAAAAATAGTGCTATGACTGAAGAGTGAATCAATAACATACTCTATTTGGCAAATCAGCCAGTGACTCAACTGCCTGAAACAGTGTGACATGCAAGGAAGCAACAAAAATTTAATTCCTTACTTCCTGCTTCATTATTCCCCAGCCAAATTTCACTGGCAACTCTCTTCACAACGCAGAGTGTGGCAACTGTTAATGCTCCACTGAACATGCACAAACTTTTTTTTTGAGGGATAGAGAAAGAAAGTGTGAAATAATAAATGTGCAATACAAAAACCATGCAAGCAAAGTTATTTTATTGCTACTTTATATTTTGAGCAAAAATTATGATCTACAAGTCTACAAGGTAACACATAAAGCCAATACAAAGAAATGAATAATTCCCAGCAGATAGGAGACTCCCTAAAGTGGGAAAAAAGAAGGGAGCAACATTTTGTATTCCGTTCAGAAATTTATTCTCCCTATGAAGCTCTTTGAAAGTTCTTCTCAGCCATTCAGTTCAACTATGCTGCTAGAAGAGATGTAGAAATAAATATACAGTATGAACCTTTTGACCTATACGCCTTGGTACTGATGAAACTTAAGAAAATAAAAATAAATAAAGGTAACCTAGCTAATGAAGTAGTATGTGGAAGCAACATTAATTTTAAATCCTCTTTTACAAAAATTTAGGACACAGCTGTGAATAAGACAGCCATTTCTCCAATTAAATTGGATTTACAAAAAAGATACAAATAATTTTTTATCTTCAATGATGTGGTCGCAGAGACCACTGTGGTGCTCTATGTAAGGAGCCCATTGTGTATATTCTTCTAAGAATGCTTACAGAGCTGAAATAGCGCGATAGAAATTGTTTGCCGGTTTCAACTGTTTGTTAGCGAAAATGCAGGGAGTCAGCACCCTAAAATAATAAGAAAAGAAATAGTACCTTGCAGATATTGTCTGCAGAAGAGTTATTCAAAGTAAAGAATGAGAGACTTTGGTTAACAGATAATACATAAACTTACTGCTGGCAGTGCTTTGACCCTCTTGTATTTTGACATTTAAACCAATAGCATTATTTCAAGTGTGTCTGTTTTTTTGTTTTTGGTTTGGTTTGGTTTTCTTTTAACCGGAGATATTCTTTTATTTTAAAATGATGCTTCTATATGACGAAAAATCTTACAACATTTTGTTTTACTGGAGTTACGTATTAGGATTAAAACCAACCTTCTCATGAGCAGTACATGAAAGTTTAATTAAAGACGATTAAATTATTCATGTTCAACAAAATAGCCAGGAATTCTAGAGAAAAGTTCAACAACATTTATCATATTATTACAGTAATGAATTTGTTCTTTCTAGTTAATGAATAAAAGTTAATAAGAATTCATGGAAATTTCTTAAAGGTCCGTGTACCTTTAGATATATAAATAAAAAGCACATTTAAGTATGTTCTCAGATCTTAAAAATCATTTATGAGCTGTGAAAAATATTAATGAATATGGTATAATGAAAAAAGTTTGCACATTTGTTGGGAAACTGGACAGATGTGGAATGAAATTAAGACTATTTTCAGAAGGAGACAAGGAAAAAATAAAATAAGTAAAAAAAAATTTAAATCAGGAGATAAGGCAGTTAATTGTGGAAACTTTTAAATTATTCCACAAGCAAGCAGAAAAGTCACAATTATGTATTTTATAATGAGTAAAATAAGAAAAACATCAGCTCTCAGGCTTCATTACAAATGACTTAACAAAGTGAAAACATTTGTCTTTCAACAAATTCCTATTGGGTATAGTGATTGCCTTCCAAAAGGTGATGAAAATACTCAGAAGATTAGTAGTTCAAACACTATTAGTGTTTGTTTCTGTGGTAGACTGATTACAGCATTATCAGGGTTTCCATCTCAATATCAGGCACAAAAACAAAAACAAATTCAGAAATATCTTCATTTTCATAAAACAGATGGGGTGTTTTACATTCCACTACTTACTGAACCTTGTGGAGAGCTTATGGTGAAACCCAAGTCACCAATGCTATTTCTCCAGTTCAGTCTTTCAGGAGACCTACTTTGTCTTAGGGTAAAGGCATGAAGAACTTACCTCCTCCTCAGGTTGTTCATTACCAGCAAGGGGCTGGAGGATCAAGAGCACTTTACTGAGAGCATCACATCATGTTACAACTATTCTGAACTTTTGTGCTGCTTCAGGCAGGGGCTGTTGGTCACTGTTGAAGACAGGGTACCTGGTTTTAAAAAGCTTCTTGTCAGATTTCATATGGTCGTTCTTATTTCAAAATACGCTTTGTTCCTCCTCAAACACAAAACACAGCACCTTGCCTAAAAGTGCTTTTTATTCCTAGCACATCCATTAGCCAGACATTGCTCTGGATAAACAAGCTGTTGATTAACCATATCCAGAAGCAACCTCCCCATCTATTTTCCTTACCTAACCTCCCAAAAAATAAAAAATAATTAAAATAAAATAATCACACCTACTCTTCAAGTTTTCATCATTGACTATCAAAGTCAAGATTACTTCTTTAAAGATGATAAACATTGTCAAAACAATCTAAAGCAGTTTAAAAAGAAAACAGAGCAGAAATCACCTCATTCTACTTAAAAGAGAAAAGCAAAATAAAGCCTTGGAGCTTGTCTGCGACGCAGAATACTAATACACCTTTATACAAGTTAAGTGGCATCTTAGCAAATCTTTCAATTGCCTTAGGTTAACTCACTTGAGCCAACCCTTTTCGTCCTTTAAGACAGGGGCAAGTAACCTTCATCCTTTTTTTCCACCTCCCAACGCATCTGACAAGGCAAGCTCAGTAATACAAATGTCATTTTTAAGAGTAGAGAGAGAAAAAAAAAGGTTCTTTTTCCTGACCTTCTTTGACTAGGCTGATTAATATTTTATTTAACCTGTCCACCTCCAGTCTCAAAAGTTCTCTTCTGACAAATCATTGGAAACAACTTCTGAACTAGATATTTTATCCTAAAATATTGATAAAATATGCTGGAGTATGCTGCATTTTATCACCTCTGTTACTAATACTTATGTTTAGTGTTTATGTCTCTGCAAGCAGAGATAGTCAGCTCTGTCTGTGGAACTCATTCCAAACTGTTTTATGGTGCAATAAAAATAAATAAAAGTAATAGTTTTTACACAAGAGATTAATCTGAATCTGAGCTGCTACAAAATCTCATTTGATATTCTTGATTCAGAGGGAGTGATAGCATGGCATGAGAATGAGAGTCTCTTAAACCTATCCCATGTTCATGATGTCAACAGAGTTAAATCCTTTTTCTCCTACTCTAAAGCCCTAAACTGATTTAAAGTTTAAGGTATCACCACAGTTAAGGTTTGTCAGTGCTCACCTTTTCATCACTGCAGATATGGGAGGAAAGAAAAAAAGATAGAAACTAGAAAAGATACAATGCATAGTTGCATTGGTCAATTTTGGATGAAAAGCAAATAAAAAAGTCACCAGTCATAATTTCCTCTAAGTGCCAGCGCTCCTGAATTTCTATCACCACAGTCTGCCTTCTTTCGAGCCAAAATAAAAGTTATTATAGAGAAAGAATTGTGCATAAATAAAATACTGTTCCCAAGAAAGTTGGACTTTGAAAAGTTTAAGAAAGCCATTGCATGAGACAATCCAGGATACCAGCTTGATGTCTGCCATCACCAAGTTTGACCTTAATATTTCTTAATGCAATATTTGTTTGGACTACAGTGTATCACATACATTTTTAAAAAAATTCTCAGGCTTAGCTAGGAGGAAATATAATTCTTAACAGAGTCTGAACGAGGAAAAGCCAACAGGATAGATGGGTGTTTGCTTTTAGGTAAGGTAGGATGGAAAAAAAATAATCATCAGGCTTCAGAGAGAATATCTGGACCTACAGTCATAAGAGGAAGGTGTTAACATTTTACAATACTCATGTGCTCAATTTTAACATATTTGCATTAAGTTAGGGCACTGTAACATCCAGAAACCTTATAATGTATTGTTTCAGTTTCATGTGTTAATCTGATAAAAATTTGGAATTTCAGAAACATAAGTATTTTTTTTTATACATCTGTAATTCCTCCAAATGAGCTTGCTAAGCTATAGAGTCAGTCAATTTTTTTTCCCTCAAACTCTAAATGTTGTGCTATTTCAATTGTCAGGATATGATCTTTTCTTAATTAAAATGTCCTCTTTTAAGAACAAAAAAAAAACCTAACCCAACAGTTACAGTTTATATAAAAAGTTGAATCTATGAAGAAATACGTAGTTAACTAAGTTATCATACAAACATTATGAGACACAGGGAGAATTTAAAAAGCTTGCACTTGTGAAGACAAAATTTTCATGTTCATTCATCGTTAATAGACAAAAAGAATTTGACTAGCAAACCTCAAAACAATTTCTAATGGTTAACAATGACAATACTATTAAAAAGCCAGAAATATTTGATCACAAATTACCCTAGAACTGTAAAAATTTATTCTAATGGCGGTTGCTAAAGGAAGGCAACCTTGGGAGCAGGGTAAAACTGCCTTTAGGGAGAACAAGAATCCATCGGATGCGGAACACCTCATGCCCAGTAGGGCTCGGGCAGGGCGTGGAATCTGCAGCCAAGGGAGACAGAGAAAGTGAGTAGATGGAGTTCAGAAATGCGTAATACAACCCAAACTGGACCCGAGAGTGAGGAGGAAAATAAAAACCTCGACCATCAGTATCACACGCCTCTGCTCAGCTGCTCAAGAGCTCAGGACTATTCGCTGTAACCACCTTCTCCCTTTTATAATTAGACTAATCAATTACTGGTTCTGTAAATAAGTGTATTTCTTCAGGCTACATAAGTGCCTGTGACTTTTGGTTTGGTACTCTGCCCTTGAGACTTGGTTGGAGTTTGGTGGCAACACTTCCCCTTCACGTAGCGCAAAATCACATCAAACTGCAAACCAGACAAGCCAAAATTTCTAGTGCTGTGCTTCACAACCATTTTTCTGGTCCGACTTCTCCATTTTCAAGGATATAAGCTTCAACCGTAACTAATCTGTGAAAAAACATGTTTCTTTTGTGTTTATAACAAGTAGCAGTTTTTACCATTGCAGAAATATTCATGAGTAATTATCATTCAGGTAAGTCACCTTTTTTGCAGGAGAACTTATATTCTCCTTCCACTGCACATGTGGTCTTCATTTTACTTTTACATTACCAGTTTTAAATGTAATTTTTCCCCTCACTGCTTTTGTTGCAATACTGATTTTTTTTGTCTAACTCCATTTAACTGCCTGCCCTAGCATTTTTAATTCTTTTTTTTAAGGAAAGCTGGTTTCAAATGGTTGTGTTTTGTTTGGAATGTGACTCTCCTATGGCACATCTCAGCAGCAAATGCTGAACAGCTGGAAACTACCTAATTAGAACAGTCAGGAAAAGAAAAAAAAAAAAAAAGAAAAGAAAAAAAAAAAGAGGATGTTTGAGATGAATAATAATCACATCCATCACACTTGGATTTTTTTTTTCTTATTTATGTATCATACACCTGTGTCTCCTTGGCAATGAATATGATTGTAGGATGAGACACAAAGCAGGCCTTATATCACATTTCTCCTGCTGTGATCTTTAAATAGATTGTGCATGTTCCTTTAATTATACAGGTAGATTTGTTTACTGAAGCATTCATGTTAAAACTCATTTTATGCAAAGGGGCAAATTACATTTTTAATTATGTTTCTTTGGGAAGGTTACACAGTTAAGATGATTTGCTATCTTCTATTCTCTGCAGACCTTCTATCGATGATAATCATGGTAAGTCAATGCAAAACTGACACTGGAATAAAGTTTTCACACAATAAATATGCATACATTTTTAAAGCTGTATCAGGGGTATTAGGATTTTCAAAAAGGCCTGGATTAGTGTCTCATCTGCTTCTCTAGGTAGCATTTTTTTTTTTTTTTTTGAACAAATAAGGCCCTTGGAGCCTAAACCAAAGCACAGTAAAATTTCTATTAAAAACCTACGACTGAAAGGTTTGTATTACCTTCAGAGAAAAGTGAAATCAAGCAGAACTACTCACCTGATCAATAATAAACAAACAGAGAAATTTAAATGCCACATATCTTGCTGTGAATCATATGGCAGTTGCGTTTCTCTTAACAATCCAAATGGACAGACTTTGTTTCTTTAAACTCTTCTCTCTCGTCATTACAGAATTAAGCTTGAAATCGTCATCTGAGCATATGTTAATGGCTCAAATCCAAACTGTAAAAACAAAATATTCAGAATAGATTAAAAATAATTTTATTTTAATTTTGAAAACTCTATCTTTTCTTAAGCAAATCTCATTGTATTCTCACTATAGAAGTATAGAGATCAGATTTTTCAATTTTACACCTCTAGTAAAAGTGATTGGGAGCAATTTTCATCCTGAATTTATCTAATTCAATCCTCTAGCATTTCAAAATCAGATAATAACTTTCCAACTAATTATGAGAGACTGTCTCAAAATTAAAATGTGTACTCATATACATTCATTGCTAATATCTGTTTCAAATAAGCTAGGAGCTAGTAAGTCTCTTAATAAATCTGAAAGCATATGCTATTTTGAAAGTACTAAAACAAAGCAGACATTGCCCTGAAAATTGAATGGAAGCAAGTAAACAGGGAACGGAGAGGAGATGCAGCTTGATGGTGAAACAAGGGGTTCTGCTCCCGGATTAACTCCTAGTTTGGCGGGTCAGGTACCTCATCAGTTGTAATCTATCACTTATCTGTGGAAACTGTAGTTATTCTGGGGCAAGGATGATTCTGTTCACTTTGTCTGTAAAGCAGGATGCAGTGTTGCGTAAAAATAAAATAAAGAAAAAGCAAGGATCGAGAGAAGTGAGTTCAATACCTGACCTTTCCTCAAAAACGTAGTATGTGGAACAAATGTATGCATCTATGTACATGTATGTTCCTATCAATATTAATATGAATATAGCAGAAAGTTTCAATTTCATGCTCTGATGACTACTAAATTAGCTCACGTTAAAAAATATCTTAACCTATTTCTTCTCTCTTCCTATACATTTTGAGTGACTGCAAAAAACTATTTTTGTAAAATTTTACTTTGCTTTTAGCATAAACAGATATTCATTTGCCATACTTATTCTGGTTGATACTATGCTTCCTATACATCTCCCAGTTTGACTCAACCCACTATGATATATTCAGGGAAGTACCAATTACTTTGCTGTGTATTTTCCATTTCATATGGCAACTACCATTCAAATCATCTTTTCGCCTTTGTTAAGCAACTATATCTCTCCTCCTCAAAGTTTGTATTTTCTTTTAGCATTAGAGCTGCATCACTTCCGTGCCATTTACTAAGCATAGTCAAGTAAAACACTGAAGTTTTTCAGGTGGTAGAGCATAAGCTCTGTTGTGTGTGTGTGTGTTTCTAGTGAACATATTTCTCAAGTATAAATCATATATTGTGTTCTCCATTTCTCTTTCAAACAAGAATAAAATACAATTTAC